>NC_080593.1:129031808-129114308 GCF_027887145.1 Ammospiza caudacuta | reverse complement strand
CTTGGCAGAAAATTGAAGGAATGGACAACTGCCTTATGCATCTTGCTGTGGGATCCCACTCTGATGTTAGACCCTTCACAAGTGCTTTCCAGTACTCACTAATATGACTAGGATCTGCTTGCACATTTAATTTTGCTGTTTTCTTCCTAGTATTTCTGCACTGCTACATGTAGTTTTGATATGAGATTTGTTTGGGGAGGCAGTTTAAAGTGTAAATAGTGCCACGTATTTATTCTGAAGACTGCAGCTCAGCCTCTGCGTCTGGGAAGGATGGTATTCACCCAGTTCACCTGTAGGAGTTGGCTTTGTGTCTCAGGTTTGCCTCCAGAAAGGGTTTAACCCACTTACTGGAAGTCCTGTGTGCCTGAGGAGCTGCCTTCAGTCTTCTGTGTGAAATCCAGGTGATTTGGACTGGGCTCATGCCATTGAGCTCCTTGAATAAAAGGGGGGAGACATTTCTCTTCAGCCAGCAGCCTACAAGAAGTCCACACACAGCACAGAAGCTGGGTCAGCCCAGGCTGCAGCAGGTCGAGGTGCTGATGAGACAGATCCACTGCAGGGCTCGGTGCTGTGTGGGGACACCGACAGACGGGTGGCTCTGTGCCCAGGGCCTGTGCATTCCTGGAGACCTGCCAGGAGATGACCTGGCCTCAACCACCAAAGGAGAATGGAAGCAAATACATTTATAGACCCTTCACATGTACTAGCAACATAGATTTTTTGAAATTATTTTTGTTTCTTTAAGGAAAGTGTTTTTTGTACTAAAATTTGTGATGGGAAGAACTTGCCAATATCCAGTATGTCAATGTATATCTATGGAAGAGTTAAGTAATCATTGCAGTTCATTGCAGTTTGGCATTTCTGACACCTGAGCACGCCTCACTCCAACACAGAAATTTAACTCGGTGAGACTGGGGAGAAAAGCAGGATCTGTCCTTTACAGATAAATTAACTCAAAGTTAAATAAGGCAACTTTTATTTATGTTCTAGATATTAAGCAGGAGGCTAACAATTGTCAGAAATAATTCACATGCTTTAGTGCATATACATAAACCATTCAGATGTGTTAGTTAATGCTTTTTAAATTAAAAAACATAAAGATCTGTGAACAAGATGAATCCTTGGCAATGAAAAAGACAGCCTCGCAAAACTTGTCAGCGTGATTCCAGGTTGATGATTCCTATTAGAAAGAGTCATAATCAGATGTGCTAAAATGATGACAGTGCTGAATAAGACGGCAAACATGAAAAGCAGTGAGACCAGGACCATTGTGGGATGCTGTCAGTGGTAGATTTCACCAAGTCTCAGTGCATGTGGCACTGGTTTTTGTTTGAGTATTTTAAAACATTTTTGTTATGAGAGTCATAAATAGAGAAAAAGTCTCAGCCTTATAATTCAAAGATTATTTCACCCCTCACGCAAAAGCCTATGGGTGGAAATACAGAAATCTGACATTAACAAAACCAGTCTTAATGGCAGTCTCTACTAAAAGGAGTGGCGTTTCTTTATGCAGCAACTTCTGTCATGGTTTTGCAATCATTTGAACACTAGATAAAATAAATGGAACGACAGTTGTTTCTATTTTACTTTAATACAACAGAAAGTCAGATTTTTTTGGCTACAGAAGTCAAGGCTTGCGTCAAAACAAACTGCAGGCTTAGAGTTTGCAAGGAATTATGGAATGTGGTATGTGTCTGGGTTTCTATACTTTATCATCTCTGTTGTCTTGTGAGGGCAGGTTTGTCATAACTCACTGCTTCACTTTTCATGAATTACAGTCCTGCTTTTGTTCACAAGCAGTATGAGTAGTATAATTTCTCTCTTTTTGTTTCTCTCTGTATGTATACTCCAAAGTCCACTGTGCAAATCTGCACCTCTTACTTCAGCAAAAAATCCCTGTGAGGTAAAAATGCAGCTCATGTAAATGCTTGTGCACATTAGAAAAACATAAATACAACAGGCTTGTCCCAATATAGAGCAGCGTTTAAGGCTGGCATTACCTATTAAAATCAGTGCATTAGGCTTATGGTAGTTGCTGTGTTAGTGTATGTTAGTCTAGCATAATACTGCTAAAATTGCCAATCTAAAGCCCAGTTGCTGTAGCCATTAAGAAAGCAAATGCTCTTTCCCCTTCATTTATAGCAGTATTTGGTCAGTGTACAATGTGATTAGGACAATATCCCATCACACTGGACTTTCATTAATCAACAGATAACCCTCTCAGTTGAGTAAATTCAGTTTCTCTGCATCTTAGGGCTGAGACAAAGTATGAATCCTACCAGTCAGGTAAGTCTAGTCAGCAAAGTGAGGAAGAGAGAAATAAAGTTATTCTTTTTCCCTGCCCTCTGGGCCACATCTCTGCCTTGGTGCAGTGTAGTATAGAGCAGTGTCAGAGATAGAGACAGCCTCCTGTAGGCCTCAGTTTGCCGTGGTGACTTCATCTGGATGAGTCCAGGGACACAGTGATGTCCTATACACAAAGAGGTGTATTTGCAGAGAGATATGAAGAGGTTGGAGCCCCCATCCACGCACTGAACTGGCGCAAAATAGGAGTTGTTTTTCTGCCTAGAGTAAGTCTGCAGTTTACTGGAGACCCACTCAGTCAGGGTAGTGGTCCTCTGTGAGCAGTGTGTAGATGGATCATTCTCTGAATCAGCCTCCACCCTGAGCACCCTCATGTCCAGGGGCTACTACTGTACCTGTCCCATTTAAAGTCCTCTATCCCTGCACTGCAGCACTTTTATCTTCCCTCTCCACTAGGCCTCTTTTTGAGACTTTCTTAAGCAAAGGAGACCATGGTAAAGAGTCATTGTTCTTGCCAGTGGGCACTGGGTGTGACATCTGATGGCTGCCAAAAAAAGAGACTTCTTTTTCCAAAGCAGAGCAGGTGGCAGGAGCTGATGGAACACCATGCTGGCATTCATTATATCATAGCACTGACAGCAGAGCTGGAAGCTAACAGGTTCACAGTTGCCTAATGTCATCATGCTGAAGACATTTTTAGAAAAGTTATGCAATTGATTAGCTGGCTATATATAGCTTTTTTTTTCCAAGATGAGTTGGTATTTTTATCATAACACAGTTAATACCAATAAAATAGATTTACAGGTGGTATTGCAAATCACGTTTTTAGCAGATTTTGGCAGCACATCTTCCCAGAGCTCTCACGCCAGACCACAAGAGCTTCTTGGAAATTACATAAAATGCATAGGAAAGCGACCACATTAATATCTTTCCTAAATCCAAGAGTAATGATTCTTCTAAGAAAGGGTATTTTTTTCCTTGTACCCTTTTGCTGTGTCTCCCAAACTGCTTCACCTCTCCCCTGTAGAAGGACACAGTGCCATCTGAACAGACAGGGGAAAAAAGTGTTGATCTCTTCTGAATGGCAACTGCACCATGCTCTATGGTCCAGATTCCCCCTAAATTTAGGCATGTATCTGAGGCACTTAAATTGGGATCAGTGTCAGCTTGACTCTGATAATCCTGTTGCAGAGACAGATGTTTGAGAGTGTGATTCAGTTTACCTCAGATCTGAGTAAGAAGAGGAAATGTGGGACAGCCACCTTCCCTTCTTTCAGTGTCATAGTTACACATCTCAGTGTTTAAAGGATTAAGCCAGGACTGTGTTGTCTCTCCAAACTGATCCGACAGATGCGGTGAAGTGATTTAGTTCAGCTTAAATTGTGGCTTAGTTGGGAATTAGCTGGCAAACTCTTAAGGAAGACAGATTCTGGTAACATCAATATACGGTTGGATACAGGTGAAAGAAATGACAATAACATTTCTCCCAGCAATGATGACAGAAGATAAATGGCTCAGTTATCAATCTCAGAATCTTTATTAAAGCTTAATGGTAGATGCCAGAGTGAGGGAGCTTTTAATTTTGCTTTATTATATTTGCCTAGTGAAATGATTGCAACATTCTCTCTTGGAGGAGGACTTTGCTAGAGTTACTTCTGTTTCTAAACCTGAACAACCACAGCATAGCAATATGTTGTATGAGAAACTGCAGAGTAAAGCTACGAAGCTGTCAGCTGACTCAGATCTCGGCTGGCACTTTATCAAGAAAAACTCACCACTGATAGCACAACTTAGATCCAGTGGGCTCTAAAAGACATTGAACAAAATCTATACAGGTTGCAATTCTTAAATTTCTCCCATGCTTTTCCTTTCCCTTCTGCCTTTCCCCCTTTCCTTTTTCCATTATTAGTAGCATAACACTAGAATGGGATAAGGATGAAGGAAAGATATGTAAAATCCAAACTTCTAGGAGAAGAGGGAGTTGAAAATCAATAACCAAATGAGCAAGAAAACAATTACTTTCTGGTGCCAATGTTTTCATTTTCCTAGTAGAACTTTTGACCCTGAAATGTTCTACCTGCAGTAGCTCCTGATATTTGTTAATTATCAACCCACACTTCAAAGCTGATCGGTTTTCAAGGGCTTGTGTGGAGGTTAGTTCAGGAAAATGAGTATTCGGTACTGCAGGAATATGTTTAATTGGAGGTGGTTTCATTTTGGCAGGGCTTGGGTTTGTATAAATGCATCATACCTCTCATTTAAAGATGCCTTTAAAGTGTCATAGGGATAGGCCCTTCAAAGATAGAAAATAAATGTATGCAATATAAAAGTCACAGGGATATTTCTGACACAGTGTCATATGATTTTGCATTGCGTGATAACATCTCCTCGATAGATAAATGGAATGTTTTAAAATATATGTGGTGTATTAGTTGCTGTAGTGACTGATAAGGACACGCAGAAGGCTTTCCATTTTGTTTCACTTTGTTATATCTTTTAATAATTTAGCCTAGATATTATTTTGGTGCTGGTAGTATCATTTCTGATCTCACTTGTCCTCTGCCCCCGAAATACCTTTGAAGCTAATAAGTAAAGTACCCAATTCTGCCCTTTTCATTTACACAACATGAGAGCTGGGTTTTGCCCAAAGAGGACTGCATGGTCAGCCCAGTGATCTGGAAAACAGAGAAAAAGATTATAATACAAACTAGGATTCTCAAAAGTAATTGTTAAGAATTTTTTAAAATATGTTTTTAATTTCAGAGAAATTGATGGCTATAGGTAATTCTGAATGCAGCCCAACATGTATATTTGTTGTTAGCAGTGGAAATTTTCTCGTAGCATTTTATGGTTTTAAGAATGAAGGAAACACTTTGACATGTTTCATTACTCCCCCATTCCTGACTATATTCAACCAAAATTTTGATATTAGCATTTCCAAATTATGTATTTTTATAAAAAATATTAAAGTTTAGAAATCAATTAACCTAAAGGTTAAGTGCAGAACAGCATTTGAGCCTAAAGTAACTTAACCCTTCTTTAAAAAGACCTAAGTGTAAAGAATAAAGACAGTATTTTTCCTTTTCCTTTTTTTTAAAGAAGCCACATGAAATGTTCTCCGAGTTAAGTTTTACCATTCATAATGAATGCAGTCTCGCCATTCAAATGCGACCATAAGTACACAGAAGATAAGAATTTAATTAAATGTAGATTAAAACCAAACAGGAAAACACACTCGCTGATAATTTTATCCCATCCTCTGGCCATATTTTTTATACTTCCTTCTTGTTCTTCTTTGGGCTATAGCTTATCAACATGCCGATAGTACCATAACTCATTACATCTGATGGTGCTGCTGAAATGTGCAGGCTTGGTGCTTGAATTTCAGAGGCACTTAAAATGCAAAGCATGTAAATGTCTATGTTAAATATATTAGTGTGGTAATGTTAGTGAAAAGAAAGTGATTTCTTACAAATCCTTGTATTTCACATCATACATTATCATTGCCCAGTCACAAACTGGTTTAAAAAATATCTATTTAAGTTTTCTCTTAAAATATATTTCTCTTTAAATATATTAATTATGTTTTCATATGTCTTACCTGTCAATTTGTATATTAATTTCAGTTACTGGACTAGATCACTGAAAACATAGAGATTATGTTTTTAGGGCTTGGCTAAATACACATGAAGTAAACAGCTGACTGGGAGAGGTCTGACTTACCCACATAATGTAACAGTTCAGGACCAAATCACTGTTCAGGCTAAATGGACTTGGATACAAAACATTTTTAATCACAGATATATGCATTTTTTACAAATTAATGGGGCTGTTCCGTGGAGGGAGACACCAGTGTCCAAAAGTTGAGGGCTTAGCAGGGATCTGTCTCCATGGGATATCCCCAGTTATAAAAGAGGAAGAGAATGGAGAACAGCCCCGAGGAGAAGGACTTGAGGGTGTTGCTTTGATGAGAAGACATGACCTGTCACTGTGCACTTGCAACCCAGAAAGCCAGCCACATCCTGGGCTGCATCAAAAGCAGTGTGGCCAGCAGGGCGAGGGAGGGCATCCTGCCCCTTCTACCCTGCTCTCATATGACCCCACCTGAGTTCTGTGTCCAGCTCTGGGGACCTATGGGACTGTTGGAGTGGGTCCAGAGATGGGCCAGGACCTGGGGTTGGGAGCGCCTCTTCTCTGAGGACAGGCTGAGAGAGCTGGGGTTGTTCAGTCTGGAGAAAAGAAGGCTCAATGGAGACCTTAGAGTGCCTTCCAATACCTAAAGGGAGCTTACAGGAGAGATGCAAAGGCACTTTTTACAGAGCCTGTAATGATAGGACAAAGGTAGTGGCTTTATATTTAAAGAGTGTAGGTTCATAAATTAGGAAGAAATTCTTTATTGTGGGTGTTGTGAAACACTACAACAGAAACACTGCCCAGAGAAGTTGTGAATGCCCCATCCCTGGAAGTGTTCAAGATGCAGCTGGGTGGGGCTTTGGGCAGCCTGGTCTAGTGGAAGGTGTTCTTGCAGATGGCAGGGCATCTCTAAGGTATCTTCCAACACAAAGTGATCTATGATTATATGAACATCTATTTCTATTCATTGGCTCATCTGACTTTAACAACCTTAACAGCTTGCTGTGCCAAAGTTACTCCCTTATCTGACAGGGTTCACTGAAGTTCATGCACTTATGCTAATACCGCTGTCAATTGGGCCCAGTTGCTACACACAGCTACATTTTGGTGCATCGTTATTGATAATCCATTTATAAATATTATTATGTACAGCAAGAATAAAACATTTATATGTTATAGGGAAACAGTTAATGTAGACAGAACTCATGGATTCCAAACTGGCCCTATGGCAGCTTGTGTATTTCTGCCTGACCAGTAGCCTCTAACAGATCTGCAACAAGTTCTTTAGCTAACCAACATTGCAAGATAAAAGAAAAGCATGATCCATAAATAATTTAACCTCAATCTGTTCACAATTTTTATTTCCAATGTATTTTGCTCACTGTATTTCCTACACAGTTTGAGGAAATAAACTATTGGTTCAGCTCTATGATGGTTTCACTAGTAGTAGAACAGACTTTGGAGCCTGCTCAGAAATATGGAGATCAAAGTAATAGTTGGCTTAATTAAATATTACACTAAGGTTTAGAATGTCAATGTATACTTTAATATGCAATCTTGATTTAGTAACCACTGTTAAAGCATAACTGAAATAATTTCTCTTCTCCTGTTATCTTATATTTATAACCAAGGCCTCAAAAAAATGGAACTTCCTTTGGTTTTGCAGTAAGGGAAGGATTTCTTTCTACTGTTTTATCAGCAAATAAATTATTTATCTATATTTTACTTTTAAATGATTCAGAATGCTCTGAGAGTTGCAGTGTGATTATGAACTTTGCTTCAGCTCTTGACCAAGAGGTATTTTCAAATGAAGAAGATGGATCTGTAACTTTTTATAATTAGATGGCCTTCAACCTGAGCTTTGTGGATCAATCAGGAGAGAAATTACTTCATGTAAAAAGTTTAATAATATTAAAAAGTAATTACTGAGGTAATCAGAGAAAACTCTGCACCTCATCAAGAACCACACCTGACCTGCCATCACTCAAATTTAGGACAGGATTTGAAAGCAAGTTTTCTAGTGCCAGACCAGACAGCATCAAAAGTATATGAGACCAATGGGTCTCAAAACACCCCAGCATTTCTGTAATTTTCAGGGTACGATCTAGCCTTCATTTCTTCCACTGGACAGCAAAATGAGACAAAATCCTTGAGAGCTTGCATCTAATTTGGTTTTTTTTTTTAATTATTAACCTTAATAATAGTTTGTGTCAGGTAAAGCTAAAGTTGAGTCTGGAAGTTGGCACATTTCAAAACTGAGTCTTTTCAATGTCAAAGCCATTTGATACATTTGAATTCATATACCACTATACTAAATTTTTGGACATACTAAAAGAAGTAGAGTCCTAGAAATGAAACAATATTTAAATAGACTTAGAAATAAAGTGCATTTTTTTTGCAACATCTGCTGCTGTCCTGTTACACATACAGAGAAAAGTCAGCCCAAGGGTTTGTGAAACAGTGATGCTTCAAGAGAAGGTATTTTTGATCACTACTGTGACATTGTAGGGAATAGTTTAAAAAACATGTTTCCAGCCCAGAGATGCTGAAGTACATTTTAAAGAAAAGGATACTGCAGGTGACAGGAAGGTCTGAAACAAGCTGGGTTCCTAGAGGCTTTGCTCTGTAAAGAATGGGTGTAGAATTTCATGTATTAATAATACAAAATATTCAAAGGGCTTCATTAGCATGGAGATCTTAGGCCAGTTCCACAAAGGACTGGCCCATCAAATATAGTTTATGCCTTGAGCATAGAAACAGTAGAGAGAAAGTCTGTATTAATACTTAAGTGTCTGTGAGCTTTTTGGAGCACATTGTTAGGGCTTCATGCTTTCCAGGAACCACTAGGTGCCTCTTTCCACTTCTGCAAGTGTAAGCACTGATTTGCAAAACAATTGATTCTTTTGTACACTTCCTGAGGAAAGGTAGACCAGGATGCATAAAAGCTATAAAATTTATTTTTCATTTATTGTGTCTATTCCCTAAGTTCAGGAGGTGTTGACTTTTGCCTTTCTGCTAGCACTGAGAGATGAATAATTCAGCAGAACAGCAGGTGTGGCAGCACCCACTCCTGCAGAGCCCAAGAGCTGCATGGATGTGTCCAACTTTTGATCCTCAGCCAGTTCTGTGCCTCCAAAATTGTCTAAGTACCTCAGCAAGTGATATCAGTAATGTTTTCAGACAGGACATCAGTGAAAGGTGGGGCTTTTTGAAAGGAGCGCACTGGATTTATTTTTCCTCTGACAAGTTCATTGCTTTTGAGCTTATCCAATTTTGGTGGAAAGCTGAAGCCTGTCCCTGTGGATTTCACCATCTGGTAAAGAAATGCTCCATGGCAAAGCAGAGCTTGTGGGACTGAAACCCCTGATTCTTTTCCCCAAACCGGTGGTAGAGGTCCAATTCCAGCACTGCTGCTTCTGGTCCCTGCTGCCTCCCGGGAGCCATCAGCCCTGTCTGCTCTGGCACCGCTGGGAAGCTGCTGCCATCAGGTCTGCAGAGGCAGGGGAAACATGGCCTGCTGCCAGCTGAGAGGCTGTTTTGGTATCATCACCCCTCCTCCAGGAGATGGGTGAGGATGGAGAAATCCACGGGGACACAGCAGCTCTCTGACAGGCAGGGTGAGTCATGAGAATTGCTTCACAGGCACTGTAACTGCACTGGTGTCAGAGCTCAATGATTTTGCTGGTGTTTGATCCTATTTCCCATTAGAATCATACCTGATATCAATGCATCAAGAAAGCCCTCAGCTTCTGTTGTTCAATAAAAACTGTCTCCTAATCCTCATAACTGCATGTGTACTGCTGAAGTGAAATGGTCTGTGTTCTACCTCCATTTCTTTCTGGATAGTTCATGGGTATACCATGTGTGTACACAAATCTATTTGAGGCAAGAAAATACTTCTGTATTAGCATGGTCTTTTAGGTTTAACAAGTAATTAATAATACATATTTGTTTGCAAGTTAGACTGTCACCCACTAAATGTCCCATATCCTGGCATGCAGAAACACATCCTGTACCATACAAATATAAAATTCATATTGCATGCTTACCTATATTCTTTCTAGTGCAAGTCTGGAACTGCCTGGCAATTCTGCCATTTTTTCTGTGAAGTAAAACATGCAAAGCTTTGCTTGCAAATTCAAGAAACACCCTTTTCACAGCTAACTGATCCCCCAGTGCACAGCAGTACTTACCTTTGTTAATTTCTGAGTCACCCAAAATACCAACATTACCTTTTGTCCAAAGGTGCTTACATCCTCAACAAACACCATAATGATTGAATCATCAGTTCAGCATGAGTAGTATTAAGTGAGCTACCGGGTGGCAATTTCATTAGATTAAGTATCTTTCTGCAAAATGTTTTTGAAAATAAGCCAGGAGAAGTTAACAGTTGTGAAAGCTGAAAGGAGAAAATGACCTCTACTAATAAGAGTGCAGCCAGTAATATTTTCTGTAGTTTTGGCTGAACAATTAGTTTCTTAATAATTCCCTCCTTTCTCAAGTTATTTTTCTGCATTTTTTATTTTACAAACACTGGTTTACGGTCTTACAGAAGAACCTAAGTCAGTAAGCCAAGCTCCAACTACAAACAGGCTTATATACATCACCTTAGTGGCAGTATGTCCATCAGGCATTGCAGAAAACACCCCCACCTCATCATGAATGGTAATATTTTAACTGACTCTGTCAAAATTCAGTGCCCAGCCTCAAAGTCAGATTGTGGCTAAAGCTTGTTGCAGTGTTAACAATAACATATTCTTTCCAGAAAAATTAAAATGACAGGTGTAGCTATTGATGCTTCAAGCACATACTCTGACCTATAGACTCACAATCTGCTGCACTCAATCCAGCACATACTGTGGCAACAGAGCTGTTCTGGAATCATGCTGGAGACAGACTGACAAATGCTATGTATGAACTTTAACTGTCCCCCCCAAATGTGAGTTTCATTTGCTTCTTAAGTTGATTGGTGCTGGAAATGAGCATCTCCCCATGCCTTATTGAGAACTGGTTTTCTTTCTAATGTATAACACTACACACTGTAGGGAGTGTGTATGTAATATGGTGTCTTTTCATATGTTACACTACTTAGGCCTTGAGTTAAAAGGCTGTTTCTTGTGAAATGTGTATCCTTCAGTTGAATTTAGCAAGTAAAGTCTTGCTGCATTATAATTGCAAGTAGTATTGCCCTTCTGATTATTTCTCTGGACTTCCCTATTTCTGCAAAAGAAGCAATTACAAAGAACTAAAGTGATAATACAGCAAACATAACTTTAATTCTGCTTTTGGTGATTTATCAGTTATTATATTTTGAATTTCTCTTCAGATCATTGATTCCAGTTTGATTTTGCTCATACATCAATTTTCTCTAATTCTAAGTAAATATAAGTTACATTTTTTACATTATACCCCTCAGAGGACTTTATTTTTTCATTTCAGTAAGCATTATTTGAATCATAAAAAAATACATTACAGTATTCATAACGTGCTGCTTATGTGACAGTTTTTGAACTTTAATATTATTTTCTGTAGTGTGAGGGCTTAGCAGACTATAAAAGAGACATATTGTTTATAATGTTTCTGCACCACAACAAATGATGCACTTCTAGTGTCTATGAAATGGCAGTAGTTTTCTAAATTTGTGATTCTTCTGTGTTCAGCAGTCAAGAACAGTTGTACATCTGCTCAGCACAGACTTTAGGAGACCATGAACTTTAATTGAGGAAAAATAATGAGGGTTCAGGGACCACTGATACAGAGTCGGTTGGTGAGGCAGGTGCCCTGCTGCCAGATCAATGGATTATTTACTCCTTTGTCATAAACAAGAAACAGTTGGGTCTTTGTAGAGATTACATTCATATTCCAAAGCCAGGCTGCCTTTTTCTGTTCCCTTGTAAACATGCTGTATATGAATATTTTTGAAACTTGGTCTGAAAAGCATAATAGCTTTGCTCCTTCATTAAATGATGTAATGTTAACCTTAATAGTAAATTTTAAGAAACAATTTTAAATGCGGTGATATTCATCCTAGTGGGCATATTAATTAATAATCTGTACTTCGTGTGCACAGAAAGGATTCTGGAGGTGTTGGGGCATGTTTACACCTGCATACAAATGCATATTTGTAATGCAAAAAGTTAGATAAAAATATAGAATAAGAAAAACAATTATATGAAGATATTTAGAAGGAAAAAAAAAAAAAGAGAAATACAGCTGAGCACATTTAGCCAATCTTTTACAGTCTGACTACCATAATGATAATGTTGTTTCAGAATAGAGTTTATAAAAATTTTACACACCACTGAAGTGGAATTTTCTGATGCTTTAATCAGAAAAAATACAGACTGCTTTTCCATGTGAGTCAAGCAAGTAATCAGGAGTTTCAGTAAGCATCCCTAATCCTGGGTGTGCTAGTGGCTATCTTTTACACACCTGTGTAACCCAACAGGGCAAGGTCAGCCAAAAATGCCATGTTCTGACCTCATAGGTATTCATTAGAAAAGCAAACAAAGACCACTGTGCAAGACTGCATGGAATAAGCCTTAATTTCCATTTTAACAAGTCAGTCAATCTCACATTAGAATTGTAGAATCATAGAAATGTTAAATTGGAAAGACTTTTAAGATCATTGGGTCCAACAACTAACCTGACACTGCAAAGTCCACCACACGTCCCTAAGTGCCACATTGACACACCTTTTAAATACCTCTAGGCATGGTGACTAGCATTTCCTTGAGCAGCCTGTTCTAATGCTTGACAACTCTATGCATAAAGAAAATTTTTCAAATGTACAACCTAGATCTCCCCTGGTGTAATTTGAGGCCATTTCCTCTTGTCCTGTCACATGTTACGTTGGAGAAGAAACTAATTCCCACCTCACTACACCCTCCTTTCATGTAGAGCCATAAGGTCTCCCTGAGCCTCTTTTTCTCCAGGATAAACAGCCCTAGCATCCCCAGCTGCTGCTCATCTGATTTACTCTCTAGACCCTTCATCAGCTTTGGCCCTTCTCAGGACACGCTCCAGTGTGAGAGGCCCAAAACTAAACCCCAGACTCAAGGTGTGGCCTCACCAGTGCTGAGTACAGGACAATCACTGCCTCAATCCTGCTGGCCACAGCATTTCTGACACCAGCCAGGATGTCACTGGGCACACGGCCAGCCCATGTTCCACTGGCTGTTGACCAACACTTCCAGGTCGTTTCCAGCCAGGCAACTTTCCAGACACTCTTCCCCAAGCCCATAGCATTGCAGGGGGTGTCGTGGTTCAAGTGCAAGACCCAGCACTTTGCCTTGCTGCACCTCACAGTGTTGGCCACAGGCCAGTGACCTTGATGTTAGTTAGTACCCTCATGAGAACACATGAAAGTGATTGTGAGACTTCTTGCAGCTGCCTATAGAATATTTCATCTGCCTTTTCATCTTGGTTGGGAGGCCTGTAACAGACTCCCACCATGATAATTGCCTTGTTGGCCTTCCCCTGATTCTTACCCAGAAACACTCAACCCTATCCTCGCCATCATTAAGCTCTAGAGAACCGAAACACTCCCAACGTAGAAGGCTACCCCAGCATGTCCCCTTCCTGCCCATCCCTTCTGAGGAATTTATAGCCATCCATTGCAGCATTCCAGCTGTGTGACTCATCCCACAATGATGGTATGATGACAACTATGTCTTAATTTTTCTGCTGCACAAGTGCTTCCAGTTTCTCCTGTTTGTTGCCCATGCTGTGTGAACTGGTGTAAATGGACTTCACTTGGGTTATTGAGCCCTCTACCTTTTTCAGGAGAAGAAGCTCAAATTCCTGCATGACTGTTCTCAAGCTCTTCTGTGGTTTCTAGCACATCAATAAGACTTTCATCCTTGTGGTCTCATGGATCTCCATCCCCTACATCTACCATGAAACCAGACAGAAGGACCTCACTAGTGCACCATCCCTCAAAAACTCACATGCCACTCCCAGGCTTGTCTCCAGTGATCCTGATTTTATCCCCTTTCCCCTTAAAATTTAGGTTAAAGCTCTCTCCATGAGCACTCCTAACTCCTGTGTCCATCCCCCTTTGAGAAAGGAAAAGGTTTGGTGTCACGTGATCAAAGTTCTGCCAATAACACTAAATTGCAAGCCAGATATTATTCTCCTGGTTCTATCAATTTTTTCCTTCATCATTCCTGCAACTGTGGTCCTGATGCCTTAACTAGTTGTCCCAAAGACCTGAAGGCTCTCTTGATTGTCCTTGGCATTCTTGTTGCCGCGTCATCACTGCCCATTTGAAAAATCCATGTTGGCTGATAACCTGAGGGCCATTCCAGGATAGGAAGTTTTCCTTTCTCATCTTTAACACACACACCAGGGAGGCACAAAATTCTCTGAGAAGTAGGTCCAGACTGTTTCTTCTGTTCCCCTTGGTAGAGAGCCTCCTGTGACAGTGACCCATCATTCTTTCTTTATGGAAGCAGTTTTGTCATGGGTCATATGGTAAAAACCTCTGGGACAGCTCCACACTGCAGGAACCATCGTCCTCATCATTTCCCAGTTCCACTGGCAGAGGCTTCTACCTATTATGGGCCCCCCTTTGAGGTGGAGCAGCCTCAGAGGAGGTGCACCTGAGGCATCAGGCAGCATTGTCACCCAACCCCTTAACTCGTGTTCAGCCATGCGGTGAGGGGACAGGGAATGCTCCGCATCGTGAAAACTGTCAGTCTGTCAGGCCCCTCCCTGGGAAGGCAAGGTGCAATTCCAGCAGTCTGTCTCTCACACCCCCTGATACTTCTCAGCCTCTGGCAGAGGGTAGAGGAGCTCCTGTGTGTGGGTGCACCACCACCAGGCTGCTCACTCTTGCCATCCATTCTGGCATCAGAGCTGGGCACAGCTCCAGGGTGGCAGCGTGTCCCCACCAGAGCTCCCTGGTGGAGCTGCCTGGATTTCAGTGCCCTTCATGCACCCCTTTGTCCAGCCTAAACTGCCACACCATGTCCTGCTGACTGCCCCAGCCTCTCTGTCCATCCTGCTGGCAATGCTCCTGGTCACCAGCACTCCCCAGGGGCTCCTTTTACATGTGTTGGGCCTGGCCACCATTGCTTCTGGCCCTGCCAGGTCCTGGCAGCTGATGTGAGCTGAGGGCTCCTGGCATCTCTTTGTATTCCACATGAAGTTCTCCCAGTTTGGGAAGCCTCTGGGCACCACACTGAGGTGCTCTGCTGCAGAACAAGTTGGCACCAGAGCCACTCACCTCAGCAACTAGGGCTGGGCACTGAGGCTGTGTACCCTGTGCCATTCAAGAAAGTATATTTGCTTAAATCCCTCTCCTCAGAAATAATGGGATCAAGTTCCTAGGAAGGGGCTGAAGGGCCAAGGAGCTCTGACTTCAGAAAGTAGGATGTTCATCATCTGATTTCCAAAACTTCTCCTCAAATTCCTAAATAAGCATTGTTTTCAAGAAATTGGGGGTTTTTTCAATCTAATATCAAATATTGAAATCCTGTTCCCTAGAATTCTTTTTCATACTCGACCTCCACATTTCTAATAAATAATTCTGAGTTAATGTTTTTGGGAATCCTTGTTCATAATGCTAAATAATAATTACATTGTTGCATGTTAACTAAGAAAATGCCAGTTTCCACAATATAGATTTTTTAATCAAATTACTAATTATGTTACTAAAGTTATCCAGACTACATCCAGATTTAAGAAATACAGGAAAATAATTTTTTATCTTGCCAAAAATATAATTTGTCCCAGCTGTATTCCCTTAATTAACTTAAGATATTTTCCATCCCATCTTTCTGTTGTTCTAAATGACACAGGACATATCATGTTTTCTGTTCTTGGATATAAATTTTACTCCTACATATTCCACTCACTTTTCTTCTCATGCTTTAGAGAAGTAATCTTTGCATATTTCCATTTCTGCAACTGCTTTTGGTATCTTCTTCGTGGCCATGATTATAGGGTCACAAACACCACTTTGGAGTGAGTGTGCTTACATAGTTCCTTTATGTAAGGGGTGGGAAACAGCCTGATAAGCAATGAGAGTATCTGCATTTGTCACTGTTTCTGCAAGGTACTGCTTTTGGGATCAGAATAGTTATAGCCTTCATTTTGCATATATGTAGAACTAATATACTACTTTGGTTTTCTATGCTCAGAGATACTCAAGCTGTTCAGTTACTTCAAATTTATTCCAAAGCATTTGAAAATAGATTTTAGTCTGTAATTTTATCTTTCTAGTAATGATCTAATCCACAAATGAAGCTACAAGTAATTGCATTTTAAAATGTTTCATATTATATAAATTCCTTAATAAAAGCCAATGACTGCAAAATGTATGCGTTAAAATTGATAGAATACTTTTAATTTATTAATAATTGGAAAATTTGTTTATTACCTAGTCTACCTTGAATTTTTGGAATTTAAATACAGTGGATTTTAAAGGAAGAAAAATTGCACTATATAATTTCTTTTTATACAAGAATTGTAAATCTCAAGACTAACTAGCCTGTGTTTTTTGTAGAACCTTTTTAAGCAATGGTCAGTTAGTATTTTAATAAATATTAATAAATTATTACCACTAGTAATTAGAGTGATCATAATGCTTTGTATAGGTTATACATGGTTATACATAGGTTATACAATATAATATTACTCATATTTAATGCAGTAATTTTCATTTTTGATGTATAAATGTAGTCCAAATAGATAGGTATTTCTTTTAGTGAAGGATGTGCTCAAAAAAAAATAAAGAGCTTGTCTTGTATGCCATGATCTGAAGATATATGTACAAACCTCAAGATTTGTTAATCTTTAAAGCTGTGCACAGAACACTGATATTTTATCTGCTGTCCTGCATCCTCAGGAAAAAAAAAAATCCTACATGTTTTGTGAAGTGTGCTGCTTTTAGTTTGACCACCATGAGCTTCATCTGTACTTGTAAAAGCTGATGTAATAGCTGTTTGTATTTCATACAGCCATCTCCCAAGTGAGCCAGAGGGGTTAATCTGAAGATTAGTAGCTCAAATCCCAGCATTTTCCATATAGTTTTCAATTTTGAATTGTGTGCTGTTATTGACAGTCTCCTTTCCTTTCACTCATTAATTCTGATATTTGGAAGGACTGCAGCAGTGTCTGAATGACAGCAAAGGTGTGTGCATAGAAAGTGCATGAGTGATTCTTGCTGGATCTATATACATATTTATGTTAACATGTATTTTCACAAAAATTTACTATTAACATTGTTAGCATATGTAATCCTTTATATTTTTCTTATAAATTCAGAATATCACAAGGTCATCTACCTTTTGAACTTTGTATTATATTGAGCATCTGTCTAACTTAAAAGGTTTCACTGATGAATTTAGGTAACTATTGTAAAATGTTTTTTTCACTTGGAAGTTCAGGGGGAAATGACAGCTAACATGCAATTCACAAAGGTACTTTACAGAACAGCAAGAAACAAGTGCATCTTTGCAGTCCTGGCTCCATGTGAAATTTTCAGCCATCACTTGGTCAGAGAAAGACAGCCTAAGTGTGTCTCTGATGCTTCTGCCAATCTGAAGTTTTCTTACAGGATTAAAGTTGTTCTTGCAATATAAACAGGATCTTCCTGAGGGCTGTACTGGATCATTTTGAAATGAAAACAATACACTTAAATATTTTTACTGGAGTACATTAAAAAAGTCTAGCCTTTTATCTGAATTTCAAAGATTACCAGTTTATATTAGCATTTTCAAAATAGCATTTGGTTTTATCCCTGTATCTACTGCTATTTTCTCTTTTTCTAATGGCTCTCTAACCTACCAGAAAAGACAGAGCAGTATCCAAAGGCTGGACAACAAAAAGAGCTCAAATTGGAAATAAATGCACTTTTTAGACACTGAGATTAATTAGTCCTTGGAACAGTTTAATTGTGATATATCGTCTGTTGCTTTGTTTCTTTTAATGGAGTCCACAGACTTTCAGAAAAGAAAAATGTGACCACAAATTGTGAAGCACAAGCCATTTCAAGAATTACCGGGCAAATGCTAAGATATGCAGTAGGCAGGATGCCAGACTTGGTAACCAAAACACTTCCTTGAGATGTCAAAACCAAAGCAAATGCCCTTCTATTATTTTGTTACTCTCTTCTCACTTCTCCTCTTATTTGCCCTGATATTTTAAGTACTTCTGGCCGTGTCTTAGATCTCGGGTGAAAAGGAATCACTTACTGACATATTAAAAACAGAGTGGGATTCTCATGGGAGATGATAAAGCATGATTGCACTGTAGGCAGAGATAGCATAAAACTCTTCCTTGCATCCTCACCTGATTCCCAACATTTGAACCTTATGCTCCAATGGCATCTGAGATTCCTAAGAGAAGGGAGTAGCTTGCCGGGTTATCAAAGATACTTGCTTCAGACATTCTCTGAGCTGTTTATCTGCTAAAGGAGATAGATGAATTTCTGCCTTGAGGTTTGGTGATTTTGTTTCAGTTTTATTTTACTTATTTTATTTTTCCCCACATAGATGTTAGGATCATATTCTGTTCTAAGCCAATAGGACCCTTCTTGGAGCCAGCAAAGGCCAAGATATTATTTATTCCCTCAGTGGTAGAGTAGCCAGTCGCAAGAATGTTATGCCAGCGTGTAAGGGTCTGGTTAGTGCTGCTGAGAAAGGGAGGAGGAAGCCTCCCCTGAGAGTTTAGAGGCTAAAAGGTGGGAGTTATGAACTACAACAACTTCATTTATCTATTATCAGTTTTTAATATGGCCAAATGGCATTTTCTCAGTAATTTTTTTCCAACTAAATGGAAATTCAGAAACACCAAGTTTTATGTTTTCATTCTTGACATAAGTCTACAGCACAGTCACTGAAGCTGGTGTATATGTAGGAACAGAAAGGTGAAACCCTGATCTGTTCCAGTTCTGGCTGCTCAGCCTGCCAGGGCTCCCACTAATACACAGATGCCACTTTCTCCATTACAATAGTCAAAAAGAAAAAAATCCCTGACAAAAAAATTAGAAGGAACATGGGGGTTTTTGCCTCAGTTAGGGTGGTTTACTGCAATGCAGGCACATCTTCTGCATAATACATCAGAGTTGTAGCATAGGAGTGTTAGCACAAATGAAAAGTCCCATTTTTACAAGAAATGTAATTTGGCTCGCATCCAAATAATCACCCGAATAATAAGAGAAGAGCTAAGTGGGAAAAGAAAGCATCCCACAGGCCTTCTAAAAAATGCACACTTACCATTACTGCATTATGTACTGTGAACAGAGAGGTCTGTCACAACCAGACTTATAAGAAAGCAAAGGTTATTTTACAGATAAACAGTTAGTACAATAAAAAATTTTTTGAAGAAAAATAAAAATCAATATTTATGCTTGCATCATTGTATTTTATATAGAGATAGCAAATTCAACACGCTAGATGGAACTAAGAAGTTAATTCTGGGATTTTTAGTATTATTATTATTATTCTGTTAGAATTACTGCAGCAGATCAGACAAAAGATCCACATCTTATCCCTAGAAAATGCTTCATCCATCTTCTTAACACCCACATCCCTGAAATTCATATTTTTTTTTTAAAGAGATAAGTCAGTGGATAAGGGGGATTGATGCCTTATCTGACAAAATGACCAAAGCTTGAACACATGCAGTCTAATTGCTCCTTGCTAACTCTGCAAGCCTGACTATGGCCTCTCCCCCACTTCCCACACATCCACCTACATTTAAGCACGAAATGGCAGCGTCTCATGAAAGTCTTTCCTCTTGGGTAATGTGGAGATATGAAGACAATCTTTGCCATATTAATTTCCCCCTTCTCTGAATCAGTAAAAGTACAATAGGGAAAGCACCAGTTAAGTTATTTTAAGAAGAATCAACTTTCATGTTGTAAACCTTGGATTAAAGAAATTAGTTTAAAAAATTAATATACTATATTTCATGGATTTGGGTAAGAAAAGAGGAAAATCAGAAACGGGTTATCACTGAGATTGTTAGGAATAAAATAAGGTACCTTGTAATTGAAGTATTCTTGCCATATTCTTAAGCCTTTATTCCAAAAAGTATCCTCATGCAAATAGAATAAATCACATTGCAAGCCTTTCAGAAATGCCATTTTCAGACTCTACCTTCTGATGATTACTGTTCTCTTTTTTCTGTAAAGTTCTATAGAGAATATATTTTAATTAGCTTCCACTTGATACCACTTCATACACACTGCCCAGATTTGACCCAGTGTCTGATCATATAGAATGCATTACAAAAGAACTGGTCATTTGAGTGCTTTAATATAGCTTTGCATTAATGTGAGACATCATTTAGACAAGGCATTAAAAGTGTTATTTTAATGACTGAAGTGTGTAGGGTGGGAAGAAGCTTAATCTTTATAGGAAGAACAATTTCAATTAGCTCTAAAATATTAATTTGTTGGTATAACTATATACTCTAATGTATTTGGCTACAAAAAAATCTAATGAATAATACATTGCTAGATTCCAGTCTAATTCCTGTGTTGTAACTAATACTGTCAGTTGAAACAAGGAAAATAGTCTTTTAACGTTCATGATTTTGGTCGGGGTGCATTTAGTCTGATTGCTTTTAACAACAAATTTTATTCAGCATAATTTGACAAGGTAGCATAAATAAGGAAAACACCACGTGGCTGTTGGGTTATTGAATAGTTCACAAATATAAAGGCACCATTTGTTTCTAAAAAGTGCATATCTTTTTTATTTATCCAGTGAATTTAAAATACATTATGATTGACAGGAATATGGTATCCACCTGTGGAAAGCATGAAGACTTGATCATAAAATTCCTGGGTTCTGTTAATCCCTTATGCTGTGTTTGAGAAGGAAATATATTGTCCTTATGACTGCTGCTAGTCCATATATTAATTTCTTAGCCTTATATGTCCCATTTGTTATGGCTAGAAACACTTCTCTCAACTTCAGAATTTGAGAACTTATAAAATAACTTCTCCTAAAATCAGTCAGTATGTCATAGTTAAAATCATTAAACCTTGTGTGCTAAAAGCATATCTAAGGCCTTGGGAAGTAGATACAGCTTTAGAATTTCACTGTTTTTCTTAGAAATATTTTCTGATTATTCTGTAAGGATGTAAGGATTGCATTGCAGCTCATCAACTGCACAATACCTGGACAGAGCTTTGTCCCAAGACAATCAATTCATAGCATCACCTATGCCAATGTTCATTATTTTACTGTTAAAAAAGCTTAATTTTATGAAGCTCAAGGCAATTTTATTTCATTTTGGTGTCAGAATTGGTCACAGATGGTTTTAGGGAAGAGTATTGTGATCTTGGTACTGCAGGGTTTTTTTTGCTCTTCATGCCCTGAAAGAAGTGAAATGTTCAGCTTCTCTAAGTGTGGCTGTATTGAAGCCTCCAAGGTGACCCTCTTGAACTACCCTGTGTTCCCATATCACTCTAACAGAATAACTGTGCAAAACATAGTGTGCACCTTCTCAGTGTTCTAAAGCACCAATGCTGCTTATTTGAGTGGTTGCACTGAGAAAAGTGTCCCTTGCTTTTGCTCACAAAAGAATGGAGGCATCTGGTGTCCAGACCTGGTTATAGGTATTTCATTTATGGAAGAAAATGTGATTTCAGACATACTTTGGTGCCAAGAATTTTCTGTTATCTCTTCTCCAGGTGAGCATGCCAGATCAGTCCTCAGATGCACTATTTTTTTTTTCTCACTGATTGAGCAATGGGTTGTTATATACATTTCTTAGGTCCCCAAGTCACTTGCTAGAGTCAGCCATCTAAATTGGAGATAGCTAAGGCTCTCCAGACACCATGTTTGAGTCTTTGAGGTGCTTGTTTGGTCTATTTTATACCATCATTTTACAGAAAAATTAAAATTTATGTTTAACAAGAAAATGGGAATCAATGTAATAATTTATTTCATTATTAATAATTTAAGTTTCTTAATTTACATACTCTGGGATAAAAATGCTTCATTCCTTGTTTTTGGGAGCCTACTGCTTTTTCCTTTTTCTACAATAGTTTGCCTACTCAGGATTAAAAATGCTTCATTTCTTCGTTTTGGGAGCCTGTGCTTTTTCCTTTCTCCACAAAAAATGACAGAAAGTTAAAGGAAAAAAAAAAATCAACCTAAGAATCTTCTAAAAGAAGAAAAACAGTTTTTTTGCAGTTTCAGAAACTAGGTAGAAGAATGCTTTTGTAATAGATTTCATGCAGCAGTTGGCATTGGCAGTACTGCAAAAAGAGATGTATTCTGTCGTGCTCTGTTTGATCAAGTGCTAAACCCGTGTGATCAATAGAGAGACAGATGTCGGGTGCAGATGGCGATGCCGTGATACCTGGGGCAGAGTGGGCCTGCCAGAATGACAGAATGGGAACAAGGAAGAGCAGCAATGCAACAGAATGTGACAAATGAAATTAGGGTTTATACTAGTCGATAATTTACAGCTAATAGAAAGTGACAGAATTTTTCAGCATACAGCACATTTACTCTCGCAATACTATAGTCAATGCATTTTTCATGCAGAACAATGGGAGCTGCTATGAAGACCTGGCTCTAGCTATATGTATTTTGTTACATTGCAACTTGTGCAATTGATATTTAAACAAAGCTAGCAACATCAAACCAAGTAAGCACCAAGTGTATGAAGCAAGATTGTATTTTCAAGTTTGAAATGAGTCCATCTGATACTCAGACTGTGTAGCAGACCTCCAACAAGAAAATTATATTATTACTTGTTTATATGAATATAAAGTAGAGATCCACTACAGACACATAAATAAACATTGAATGGCCCTTGTTATTTGGAAACTGAGTTTATAATCTATTTCATTCTTTTTATTAATTATACCACAGTGAGCTTTCTGCTCTCCCCCTCTCCAAATTCCAATCTAAAGTCCATAGTTAATGCACTTGGCAGCTTATTGTGTTCTATTTCATGCTGATAGTTCAGAGTAGAATGATTGGTAGCTTAGGGTTATACCCTTTCTGTTAAATGTTACTAACACTTTTATTTCCTTTTCTGGCTTTCCTGAGTTTTGGGAGCTGTGTATGCTTGTGTGTGTACATGTGTGTATATAAATTAAAAATGTATGCACCCACACATATAAATTTAAATACAACTATATGGATTTTTAATATATTCAAAATTAATCACACACTCTTCCATTACATTTTCCAAGTTTACTCTGTTGCCAACTCTAATAAAAACAGGAATCCCATCCCATAAAAAACGAAGGCTATCAAAGTTGTATTTATGACTGAAAATGTAATGTAGTGGTCAAATCTTTTATAGTGCAATTTAACATTTTCTATTTTCTGGGCAAAATAAATGGATATTATATATATTATATTTTTTTTTACAATAAAAGAGCAGTTATGGTCTATTTTGCAGACTTGATTTTCATCAGTTCTGAGTAATGTGTCTACCTTTAACAGCCTATAATATGGCATTCAGCAAGACAAACCCTGAATCAGAACTGAAAAATAAAAATCCACCTTACTCTTCTTTTCCTGCTGTCTCCTGCTGCTCAGCTTGATATATTTTTCACACTTAAAGATAAATATCTCTTAATGCTGATGTCATTTGATTTTTAGGGTAAAATCTGAACTTAGTTTGGACACAGTAAACACAGAAAATCACCATTATGAACACCAATGCCTTTCCTTCAGGCCTCTGACAGTCTACCCAGGTATCTTTCACACTCATTTCTATGGTGTGTTAGTTCCAGTGGACAGTCATTTTGACTTGATGCGATGATATTCACACATAGGTGAGAGAAGACTTTTTCATGTGATTTTTCTTTCTGAAGCTGTGCAAATGTAAGCCTTTGTTATGGTTACATAGACCACAACTAAAGTTTCAACAATAATTCCTTGAATAATGGTAATTTGACAAAGAAAACTCTATATGTTGATATGTATGTTTTTTAATAAAAAAGTGCATTTTCCCATTTTTAATGTGCTTTTTGACAACATGAATTTGTTGCTTTTCCCATGCCTACAGGGAGTATGTGTCTTTTTTTTCTCCCTAGGAATCTGAATAATTGCAAAATGTTTGGGCACCAATAAATACTGTCTTTCCTTGCAAATTCACGGTCTCAGATAGATGCATTTAGTCAGAAAAGGAGTTTCTATTTGTCATCCTGCACTAAATATGGTACATACAGTTGGAATTCTACAGGTATGAAAAGGAAGAGTAAATATGTTCATGCTATGTTCCGCATTTGCATATTGGCCACAGGTGAAGATATTGAAAATGTATCATACAATTTGTATACTTTGATTGATTGTTTCTATGAAACAAGTTTTAGAGAGTATGCCAGACACTTGTTGTTTTTACCAATCCAGAGTAGTGGTGAAAACCATGCTGAAAGATTGATCTCCAAAATGTCTAATACAAACACCTGTACTTGCTTAAGGTTTATCTGATACACTAAGCCTGCATTTGGCAATAAGCTATTAACCTTGAAACTCAAGTGTCATCCTAAGGATAGTGTCATGCACAAAAGAGGACATAATGTTTTTGGTAATATATTCTTGCCTTCTCCAAAGTTGTAGCCAAGCAAAACAGAAGAGACAGCAGGTCTCCTCCTCTGAGCACTGGCACGGTGGTATCATCTTGGAAAGCCAAGCTGGGAGAAGAACAATCATCTGTGATATTGAGAGTGGCATGTTTCAGGTGCCATTAATCCACACGCATGTGCCCCAGCTGCTACGCTGCTGAACGGGGCTCACCTGTTGAAAGAGATCCTCTGTCCAGTAACTTAGGGAGCTGAAAAAGAACGAGCAGATGTATCAGCAGGAGCTGGCACCTGATTAAGAAACAAATTAGGACCAGAGGTTTCTTATGACTCTCTTGGCTACAGGTCCAGGCCTGTAGAAGGGATAACACTTAATGCAGTCGAAAGCATTCTCAGAGATTTATTTTGATTTGCACGGGAATTCTGCTAGTAGACTAGCAGGTTGTTCAAATGGAAATTGTGTGGAGAATTTCTTGTAGAAAATTTGGTGAGCAAAACAATATTAAATGGTCATTCTCCATTCTTCTATGACCACCTAGAAATTAGCTGAGCATTTTCAAGTAGCTTCTCAAGCACTGAAAATGTGCATTGGGTATATGGTCAACTGAAAAGTTCTAAGTGTGTCCGATGCTATATATATCATAACTGTCTAATGTTATAAATTACCTGAATGCTCACCTTGTGAAGCCTTTTACCATTATTATGATTATATGGCGTAATGCATAGTTATGTTATTCCAGGTGACATGCTGTGTCCCTTTGTACACTATGAAAGCTGGAAGTACCAAACAGCTCTATTTCAGTGACACTATACAGCTTTATCTGAGCCCCAAAGGCAACCATTCAATTGTGTGAGACTAGACTTCTAATTTAAACACATCTAAAGATCTTTTGCTAGAGATCACAAAAGCCTATACAGTTTTTAGAACAAGACAGAGGCTGTCAGTTTGCCATATATGAAAGCTCAGCGCACCCAGATCTTGAGTAGTGCAAGCAACTCTGATCACAGCTAAGGAAGGGCAGCTGGAGTGATCAAGGGAGCAGCTATCTTATGACAATAGACAAAAAAGCCTGAGACTTCTCCATCTGGTGAAGAGAAAGCTGAGGGGGAAATTTGATACAGGCTTACAAAATCTTGAAGCTGGTGGATAAAGTGAATGAAGAACTGTTATTCCTCAAATCCTGCAGTGCTACAGGAAACTGGGAGAAGAAGAATTTAAAACAGATTATCACGGCAGTGAGTTAACTCTGTGAACTTGGTACCACAGGAGCCTGTGAAAGCAGACAGTATCAGCAGGTTCAGAGAGAGATTGGACAAATTCATGGACAACAGATCTGTAAATGGTACTAAGAGGATGTATCCACTAATGTTCCTAATGCATGTACATGCTTGGGAACTCCTAGGGGAATGAACTGCAGAAGGAGGCCAAGTTCTCATATTTTTACTAAATAACATTGCCTGCTGCCACTCTAGAGAAAGTCTGCGTTAAACAGACCCCCCCACTGTTGCACCAGGGTATATTTTATCTTTCTAAAGAGTAGCACAAAGACTATAAAGAGAAGTCATTTTCCTATGGAGAGTATCAGACAGCAGGAGTGCCTCTGAGTTCTGTTTTACTAGAACCATTAGTAAAGGAGACCCTTCAAAAATATTTGTGAGGTATGATAATAAGCAGGATTGTGTTTAATTCTTGTAAGTACTAATTCTTAAAAATCACTTCATATTTTAAAAGAAAATGTTGGAAAAAGACAATTTTCATCTGTCATTTGACCTTCAAATTAGGCTGTTAATGGTGATTAGGCTGTGATAGTAAATGAGAAAAATGCATGTTTCCTTCAGCAAGTGCAAAACACCAAACAATAATGCTGCGGTGAATACAGGCACCCAGACAGGGTGCCTGGAGATCAAAAAGCCAACCAAAGGTTTTAATTATCATATATATCAATGCAATATTCCTAACAGTTGGGTTGCTACCCAGAGCATCTTTCTGCAGAAGATTGATCACTGCCATATTTTCGAGTCTTTCCTTCATCACTTGCATTTTGATGGCACCTATATCATGTTAAAACTGGCATATCTCCTTTTTAGCAGGCACAATTCCACCTAACAGATGGCCATGATGATAGACATGCCAAAGAACCAGTATGTGTATCAAGTTTGATTATTAGGCATGAAATTCCTATCCAAGAACATTTGAGTGGCATTCTGCACCAATCGTCTGAGCCTATTGGTATGGGTTGAAACAAATGCTGTTTCACTAAAGTCAAGGGATGTGTTAACTACAAAGTGGGGAGTTGAGGACTATGCAATTTAAGGTCTTGGTGAAATGGAAGTAAAGGCCATTGCTTCTGGATCACTCATTCCACTCTAGTAAGATTCAATCACAAAGCAAATCATTAACTTCTACTGCCTACCCAATGGCACAATTTAGTGTTTCGGGTGTATTTCCTAGTAAATAGTTGTTCTTTTTCAAATGACATTTTAGCTGGCCTGCATAGATCTCACTGCACCACAGACAGTGCAAAAATCTGCTGAAAGGAGAGCTGAATCATAGACAGTTGGAACACCAAGCATGGGCTTATGAAAGCTGAATTGCCCATCTCCCAACAGAGACTCCTGTTGTCACAGGGTATGTTACACTGTACCTGTCCTTCACCACAGTGCAAAACTGCCACACATTTCATAACAAATAGCTCATTTTAAAATAGCAGACACTGTAATGACAGCAGAAATATTTTAACTGGTTTAAACCAAAATTAGTATGCTGTGAAAAGATTGTTCAACCAAGGTACCCACTCTTAATTGTGCTACAGGAAAATATGAACCATGAGTGTCCAAAAAGGCATCTAATATTCATATGTTTTCCTTTTGAGAAAAATGAAAAGAAATAAAATCTGTGATGCACAAAGTCCTAGAATGTCAAATTTTTAAACTAGAATTTCTTTTAAATATATCTGCTTATATTTAGTGATATTTTATTTCCTTTTTAATTAGAGATTGATTTTTAATTTTTTTCTTTGACATATATTTTTTCCAAATTGCTGCTAAGACATCAACATTGATTTCTTTCATATTTCTTCACTTTTTTGTGCTTGTGTTTTGCATTTTAAATACAGAAGAAAGCGTATCAAAGGTTCCAACTAGGTGGAATTCACAGAGTTTCAAAATAGAACTTTGTCATTAATTTTCCATTTGAAATCAAAACATGTAATCTTGCCTACAAATGTCTGTCCATTTTGTTTTATTGGTTTATCATGGTATAGCAATACCAGACATTTATTTGACTGGTCTAGTGGGCAATCAAATGCAGGTTTTTTGATGAGGCAGTAGTAATTATGATTTAACCTTTCTGATTCAAAGTCATCAATGCACTTCACAATGCTTTGTGGATGCATTAAGCTATAAATTACAGTTGTGGAGTCTATGTGTTATGCTGATTGAGGTTAGCAGATTGTTCCCCTAAGTTCTCACTCCCTGGCAGGCGTGCAGAGCCACCAGGTAACCCAACCATTACTGTCCTTTTTAAGCTAGTATTGCAGACCCATGACCTGTGACTGCTGAACAGATTTAAGATGTGTCATTTACAAATTGTGTAAAAAATGTTGAGCAAAAGTAGTCCAAAAATATTTTCCTAATTATTATAAACACATGCCTGTCAAAAGACTAGAAGTAAGTTATGTTCAGGGGGATTTTTTTTGAGTTTTTCTTCCTCAGAATAATTTCTATTTTTTTGTTATTATTATAAGGACACAGCTCAATAAGAGGATTGAAATAAGTTAGGAGATTGGGTTACTTTTGCAGTAGCAAATTGAAATTGAACTTCATGACTCTACCATGTGCCTTTTGCAGAAGGAGATAAAACCTGCAAGGGTATACATTCTCACTGCTGCTTTTGCCACCATTTTTCTCTAAGGAATGTGAGGGGGATGTTAGAACACAGCATCAAGGGCTCATTCACTGCCCACAGCTGGCACTGCCTGCTTTCAGGATTGCCCGGTGTCCTATGGGAATATCTCACTGGAAAGGAGGTTTCTTCCCTAATTCTCTCTTGCTGTGACCAGTACCCATCTTTTTGGAGGCATTCTTGGGTTGTTTGGTTGGTTTTTTTTTTCAAAAAAGCCTTGATTTTTAGCATGTCTGTCTCTCTTAAGTATTTTCTTCACTGACAAGCTCTGTAGCACACCATGGTTAAATGGAGGTGCACTAATTTCATTGAGGCATCCAGAGAAACCAATGCTGAAACTAGACAAGAAATTCAATTCCATTTTTCCAGTACCATATCTTAAACAGTGAATTATAGCTTTAGAAATATTATTATTTGATTAATTTTTTAAAAGGGAATATTTTGTCACAAAATTTGCAGGATGGATGTTGATGACAGATGGATTTTTTTTTCTTTTTTTTTTTTAAATAAAAGAGCAGTTAAGTAGAAGCTAGGTCAGTCAGATAATTTATCTGATAAGCAATGTTTCTTGTTTAATGGTAATTCTTTAAGACCAGTGTGCTTAGTCGAGCATAATTTCTCATCATGAAGTATTATAGTAAAAAATGTGAACAGATACTAAATACTTATCTATCAGTGGCATTTCTAAGATCAACATATCCACTTTCCATGTCTTTACAAAGTTAATTTTGTGCTCTGTCTCTTCCTTGTGAAATTACAATTTACATTTTGATTCACCATAAAATTCAGTTCAAACTTTTCCTACTATTTCATTCTAGAGATCCGTCTGCTTTTATTTAACAGATGTCCTTTGATCTCAAGGAGACAATTGCTGTTTTACTACTTTAATGAAGCTTGTATTATTATAGGCAAAATGAATATTAGACCAAATGGTAGTAGAAATCCCAGAGGGAAACATGCTTCTCTGTCTGGATCTTGGAAAAGCAGAGTAATTCATTTTACTCACTGATTATATTCAGTAAACCCATATTCCCTGTTCTTATTTACTTTTCTTTTTTTTAATTTTTTTTTTTTTTTACTATTATGGGACAGTGTTTCTGTTCATTAGATTGAAGGTACTAGTCACAATTCTTTTGTCACAAGTGACACATTGGACAGTTCTTAAGTGTTACGGAGAAGAAATAATCTGTTAAAGGAGGTAGGAGTTAAAAAAGGCACTTTATTTATAGTTTTAAGTAGCTAATGCCCATTTCTTACCTGTGCTTTCAACAGACATCAGTCTGGATCATGTTTCAATGCCTTTTAGACCCTTATTTCCTAGAAACTAGGAGAGATCAGATTTAAAAGTGACATTTCATAAAGGAAACAGCAGGGGATGGACACACATGGAGAATAGAAAGAAATAGAAGATAAAAGTACTTGAAGTCAAAAATTAGTTACACATTTGAGAAAGAAGGATGTGGAAAACACAAATTGCAGTAGTTTTAGCAGCACACATTTTTGTCCCCTTTCCCTAACATGACATGGCAGTAAGAGGCCACAAAACATGGGATTTAATAATAGCTTTCATGGGGGTTTTTTTGTTCTTTTGACTGTTTTTCCACCTATGCGATCTACTTTAGACACAGACTCAACTTTGGGAACAGTACTGATGGTTGCACCACACTGCTGGGATGAAGGTTTAGTTCAGAATTCTCTTTGGGCATTACATCACTCTGTAGAAAAATGCATCCACTGCAACTGAGCATGTTGTAAGGACACTCTAAGGTCTGCTGCTAGATGTCATCACAGGAAAAAAGGCTGCTCAAAAAAAGGGCATAGTTTGACTAGAGCAGTGGCAATTATCTCAGTACAAATCGATTTGACAGCCAGGAAGATACTGGTTCTTAGGCAGATGTGCAAACGTGAGCAGCCTCACCTATCTGATTTCTGACCCTGTTCCACACCTGGATCTTGAAGCAACACAAAAGATAGGGAAAGGGGAACTCCTCAATCAGCACTAAGGAGTGGGAAAGAAACATAATAATTGTTGCTTTTTAATTTATTACTGAGCAAAACTGAATAATCTCAGAATACAAAAAGCTTCCAAGAGTTAAAACTTTCTTAAAGAGAACTGGTAGCCCTAGGAATCAAAATGTGGTGAGGACTAGTGATGATGTGGCCCACATGAACTATTTAACTTAAGGATACAATGTGGAATTCTTTATAATACAGGTAAAATATCTTGGAAACATTTGGTGCCTGTGAGCAGAAAAGATAAATATTTTGTCAATTCTTAGTTCAAGGTACACTTTTGTTTTTGGTAGAATAAAAATTTGATTTCTTTTTGTGCTGCATTTCTTGTAAACTTATGTTAGAGACCAAATAGGAGCTATGAACAAAGATTTCAAGTGATGAGCTGTCCCATGCCTGTTTACAAGTCAGGATTTCATTTTACATAGAGTTCTCTATAGCAACTTCTTAAAATTTAAATTAGAAACATGGCCAGCAATGCATGCAAAATGTTCATTCATTGTAGTAAACTACAAAAATATTGCTTTTATGCAATGAGAATGCCATTGTAGAATTTTAAAAGGCATAGAAATAAAAGACTCTGGATTGGAGTGATTTAAACAAACTCACTAGGATATAGTAGATGATTAAAATACAATCTATAATTACATTACACTGGTATCAGGTAAGGATAAAAGCCTATAAATACACTGGGGTCAGGGTAAGCATAAAAAATGAAACAGTTATTTGAATAATCTGAGATCAAGTTGCAGTAATTAAAAATGAATGTATTATTCAAATGAAGGAATTAGGTTACAACACTCCTCATATGAAAATATTATTGTGACAGACTGAAATAAGTTGGAAGTGATTTTGATAAAAAATTGGGGCAAGAAATAAAATGATTTACATTGGGGAAAAAGTAGACAATTATGCGGATGAGAGTATTTGCAGCTCCTCCTTCAAATGCCTCATCAAACCTCGTACCTTTCAGCTGGCCTTCAGGAATTATCCACTACCCCAGCCTATTTCTGGACATTGCTCTTCCAGATACACAGATCAATCCACTAAAAATTAAACGTGCTGCAGCTAAGGATTGTACATGTACTCACAAAGGAATTAATGGGATCTGCACCCACTAGCAGGCATATTGCTTAATCTACCCCACACATAGCTGTTTATCCATTTTCATTGCCATTTCCCAGGTCATTTCTGTAATGTGTCTCCTGTTTTTTCTTTGTCATCTCCTGTCAGTTTGGAGGCCAAAGTCTACACACAAGACTGACACAAAACAGTGTTATTTATGTAAATAGTTGATGGCCACTTGCAGATTAAGTACTTGTTATTATAAATAAAGGTTCTTGAAATCTGACCTTTCCATGGCAAACTCCTTGGGGCAGGAACCTGTGTGGAGGTGCCTTGAATATGTAAACCAAGGTTATTTAATTATTAATAATAATTAATAATGAAAGAATACAGAAAGAGACTTGGTGTTTTTTTCAGGTAATAGCTTTCATATTCTTTATATTAATTAGCTTTTAGAAATGTGCTTTGAGAGCCCTCTCGGAGCAGCTCTTTGCCATTGCCTGTAGTGGGACAGCTGAGAGCTGCTCTGCAGGTGCACATATGCCCATCAGTGGACACATCTGAAACTCTCCCAGATAGGTGAGTGATTGGACATAAGAAGTCAGAGCAAGATCAGTAGATTTCTTAATTTTTGCCCAGTGAATGCTGCCTGGAATTCTTCTCATATTCTCCTTTTTAGCATCTGCAAAAGTCTATTGAGAGATAATTTAGCTCACTTAAAATATGCCCAGCTATGCCCTTTTAAATCCTCAGTTGATCTTTTTATTATCATATAGTATATTTAAGCCTCTCTTTCTTACCTGTTAAATCTTCCATACTTTTCTTTTCTAGTCTCTTTTGTCTTCCCCTCAAAATGCTGTGTTTGCTTTCCCAAGAAGCTGGTGTTTGTTCATTTTATATCTTTTTCTTCTGCAAAGACTTAGGCAATAGGTTGTTCATGCTGCAGCTTCTTTGTGGGACTGTCAACTCTTTTTTTTAAATTTGCACTCAAATATATGATCTTGATTGTCTTATATATCACTTCCATTTCCAGGCAGCTGGATCTATTTATTAGATATAGATTAGATATCTGAGTAATATTTAAAAGGCATGCAGTTATACACAGGGGACTTCAGACCAAGAAACTGAATCGTCTTGAATGACCTGTCAAAACCAGCCAGATGAAGCTTTAAAAAGAAAATAGTTACAGCTACAGCTATTTCCATTTCTCCAGCATTATCCACTCTTCACCTGTCTGTGCAGTTAATTCAGCTAATAGTACCTTGAACAGGTAAATGAGCAGCAAGAGAAAATGTTAATTCAGATTCAGAGAGATGACTTGTGTAGAACTATCCTGAATTGATAACTGAAGGATGCAAGGCACAGTATCTCAGACACAGTTTGCACCTCTGGTAGTGCCATTAAGTCATGTGCTTGGACCAGCTGCAGTGTATCCTTATAACAAACTCTCCAACTTTAAAAATAACTGTCTGTTTAGGGGAATATCATCCCAGCAGACTGATCACAGTAAAGGCTTGAGAGAATTCTTGTAATGCCAGTAAGTCAGATAGTTACACATGTGCATATGTGCTACAGTGTATATGTTACCTGACTGGCTTATAGATTGGCAATTATCAGTTACTACTTTATCAGTTTGTATTTAATGAAAACTGAGAATGTGGGGTGGAGTACAGGGCTGCAAGTAGATGGGAAAGAAAATGAGAAAAGAGAATTAAACAGGAAGAAGTTACCAACTGAGAAACCCCTAGCTAAAAAAGACCTAAGTACAGAATAAGAAGCTGCACTGAAAGGCATTTTATATTGTTATATCAAGCAGTATTTCCATGGACTGGGGAAATGGGTCTAAACTGTCTCTCCTACACATGGGCAATATTTTCCATTATGAAGATAGACACTAAATCCTGTTTCCACTTCCAGGGCATAGAGAGCATTGATTTTTCCGGTGTCTTAATAAAGAAGTATGAGGACACATTTTTTGAGATAGGATAGTATAGGATCATCTGCTCAGAACCAAGAAGAAACACATTAAGGGTGAGAGTAATGGAGCATTTTAGTGATTCTGAGTTATAGATGCAGATGGCTGTCCATGTGAGTGCTAACTTTTAGCAAAACAAAAAGATATGAGACAGTGAAGCATCTCCAGCAGGTTGTGGATATTGTGAGGTTCACTGCTTGTAAACTGGCTGGCGTTCAAGAGACTGTGTTTGGGTCTCAGTCATACGCAGGTTAGGCAATGATGAACTGCATTTTTCCATGGTGCCAGATTGCATTCCGTTCCCATACCCCAGAGAGATTCCAAGTTGTTCATTATACTTTGTCCCGGTTAGAAAGGAAGAGAGGTAGTAGATAACATTTAGTGTCCAATAGGACTGGCCAGAGGAGTGCAGCGATGGGTTCATGGGGGAGTGGGGAGGGGTGGCCATGAGAACAGCCTTATCAGCAGGGTAGATTTCCAAGCAGACGCGGAGGCTTGATAGGTAATTGCTGCCAGTTCTTTCATTCTGCTTCGTAAAAATTTCTATTCCCGGGAGCATCCCAAACATTTAATAGAACTTTTCTTTAATCTCTGCGACCCCTTTACTTAAGAGTAGCCTCATACCATTCCTCTTAAGATTTTGTGCAGTTCTAAGGGGCCAGCCAGGACACAGGGGTTCATGCCAGCACTACAGGGCTAGCAGAATTTCACCTCGGTGTGTAATCCCTTCTCCTCCAAAAGCCAGATAGTTCTTCAGGGATCACTGCATGCTTGACATCAAATTTCTTCATTACTCTCATGAGACAGAGATAAGTGTTCAAAGGTTTCCACAAACTTTTAACATCAGGATTCCCACGTGTTTCCATGGGAGTCATGCACCCTGGAATGCTGCTTTTGCTCAGCAACAGAAATATTATGAAGCGGCTGATGTTGGATAGTTTCCAGCCCCGGCTGCATCTTTTCACTCTCCAGTTCTGCAGGGAAATGATTTAGGTAGCAATAAGGACCTGTGTGGTTGTGGGTGAGCACAGGTGATTTCCATGAACACCTTACAGGCAGGGGCAGAGAGACATCGCCCTGTGCTGCCTTTGCCCTCTGGCTGCAGATCCGGGGTGCCAGGCCAGAGGAGGGGGTGACACAGTCCGATACAGCTGTGTCACAGCTTCGGCGTGCTCCAAGTCAGGCCCTCCCGAGGGCTTCGGCATCCACAGCAGCCTGCCCGGCTGCGGAGGTGGCAACAGCCGCCTTCGTGCGGATGTGCCATCACAGCCTGGGCTCCTTGTCCCAAAGTTTTGGTGGCAGCGGCGGGGCACAGGGAGCCCAGCCGCGGGATGGGGGCGCAGGGCAGTGCCCCGCTGGGTATTTCGGAGCAGGGAGGGATGGTGCCCGGGAGAGGGGAAGTATTCCCTAAACAGCTCCTGAAGTGAGCTGACAGCATTGCAATCGATATTGTTCTCTTTGCGCGTCAATCCCGCAGTTTATTGAAAACATCACCTGCGGTACCGCCCGCCCGTGAGGGGACCCATCTCCGCCGCGGGAGCGGCAGCCGCGCTCTCTGTCGTGACAGGCGCAGGCCGGCGCGGTGTCGGGAGCGGGCTCGATCAGCGCCGCTGTTATCAGCGCGGGGCCTGCGCGGCCTGGCGGAAAAGCAAATCAACGCCGGGCCCGCCCGCGGCGCCACAGCGACCCCTGCGGGCCGCGCCGAGCGCCGCCAACACCGCCGGCCGCTCCTGAGGATCCGCGCGGCTGCGGCTCTTGGCGCGGTGACCAAAGGAAATTTTCAACTCCAGCTCAGAGTTTTCCAATATTTTCTCTTTTCCCCCCTACCGTTTTAAAAAAAGTAAGTGTCACACAAGTCTCTTTGAAACGGTGACTCTTCTAACTTTATAGCTTAGCGCAGCATTATCATGTTAAGGATCTCGGCTGACCGAGTTACTCAATGTGTGTAATTCTTCGCTGTGAGGTAGTGAGGCATTGGCACATGCTGCCCAGACACTTCGTGGGTGCCCCATCCCTGGAAACACTCAAGGCCAGGCTGGATGGGACTCTGAGCATTCTGGTCTATGGCAGGGGGATTGGAATTAGATGATCTTTAAGCTCCCTTCCAACTCAAGCCATTCTATGATTAAATAGTTTATATGATGAGTTCGAACAGCAGAGGTTTGAAAGGTGGTTTTCATCACTATGTTTTAGTGTTCAACAAGAAATTTTCTTTGCAAAATAAAAGAAATTTCATATACACACTGTTTTTCACTTTTCCCTCTGTTCCACCTCATTTGGGTTCTGTCCCAGTACTGTGGGTAGAAACTGAGGTATGAAGTCCTGGTTCAGCCAGCATATTCACAAGTTCATGTATTTATATACATGTAAAATTACCTTAGTTTACAAGCATAATTGTCTTGAGTGGAATGTATCTTAACAACAAAGCCGTAGGTCCCAATCAAACCCAAAGGTGGTTTGATTTCTTTTTGCAGTTCTAGGGAGTGGGGTGATGAAAGCAACACTAGTGGTAACAGTGGGTCAGACAAAGGTGTTACAAGGTAGGCAAAGATTATCTGTGAGGGAAATGAGACTGCTTCTGTGAACATGGGGGACAGGACCATGTTTAATTTCTTGCATTTCAATGCAATTAGAAGGAGGAACCTTCCTCTTTTTGCTTTTATATGCCCAGCTTCGTCCCAGCGATGACATGTTTTTCTTACCCATAAAAAGCCTTCCTTCAGCTAAGTAGATCATTTTGTTCTGAATCTGGAGAGTCAGTGAGGAACCAAGTTGCATTTAAAGCATCTGTGCATTTTGTACAGTTATTTCTGAAGAGGTAAGCTGATCATCAGTCTCTGGTCACAGCCTTGCATTCAGACCAGTGAGTGGCTGAGAATGCAGATTGCAGAAATATTTGGTCAAGTGCATTGCACTAAATCATAGTGCAATTCTCTGTTAAATTCAATTTTTCATGCAGACACATCTTGAGGGGCTGCCATTCTCTGCGCAGTATCAGTTCTGTTTTCTCCCCTCATACTTGAATATTTTAGACATTTAACAAAGTGATTCTTCCCTTGGGATGTATCAGCTTTAGAGCATCTGTATTTGTTAATTTTGAACTTTGTCTAAACACTACCTCCATTCTCAGGACTGAGGCCGTCAGTAGTTAGAAAATAAAAGCATGTAAATTCACTTAATTTTCAGACATCCTCTCAACAAGATAGGCAAAATGCTCTTAAGGGTGACCTGTAGAAGTCCAGGGAGCCTGCAGAATGCCTCAGACCCTGGCAGACTCCCCCTAGGGAGCCAGTATGCTTTAACTGGCTTCCCATTGAAGCAGCTGTAAGAACTGAATACATAAGAAAGAAAGGTAATGAAAACTGACAAGTTGAAAAGAAATTGAGAGTTTAATCTGTAAAGTTGTGCTTGAGGGGGCTTACATCATGATATTCCTATGGAGTAGCAAAAAGAGAAAAAAATTAGGAAACTGCAGAGTATGATGAATTTACATAATTTTTTCTTGCACCAGGCAATATTTATTAATTTCTTTTCTGCCACTTTACTGCACCTCTTTGCTTCTTAAAAAGAGAAAATGAAGTATACAAAACCTGGCAATCATAATGAATGTGTGAAATGCTCACAGATTATTTATAAGCATGCAAGTTATGTAGTTGTTGGAGATTCTCTCCCTTCTGCTCCTGCTTGGTGATGAAGAATGGTATTTTAATAGGCAGATGGTAAAGACAATTACAGTTTGGGGCTCAGCTGGGAGTTACATCAGTTTATTGCAAATTATTAGTTGATAAATGCTTTTGTTTACAAGCAAAGTCTTAAGCAGCTTTGTAATCAGTTTATCAGCTGCAAACTGAATTTTGACAGCTTGCCTTTGGGTATACAGTCACTTTTTTCCTGGCCATTTAGAAATCATGCTGACCAAGCAGGCACAATGGTAGCTCCTATGCACCTGTATGATGCTCAGTAAACTGGCATTTTTTATTAAGCCTGTTTTGGAAGAAGTCATCAAGTGCAGAATCCTTCTCAGTTGTTAATTTGTGTTAGTGTGTACAGCCAGAATCTTCACAATTTGCTCATTCATTTTTTGTTTTTCAAGTTCCATTGTAACCAGAAGTAACTCAGCCTTCCCTTTCTGCTGTTAACAGTCTCTTACTAGATGAACTAACTGGGAGACTGATGGTGGCTTACAATTCTTGTTTACCTTGTACACCATGTGTAGCTTGGAAGGTGGAAATGCTTTTGATCACTGAGAATTTTCAGTCAATTTACTTCTAGCTTCTAATTTAAAAAAGCAGAACTGGGATTTAACTCCTTTCGAGGAAATCTGGGATATTGGTATGGGGTTTTGTGTGTGGGTGGTGGTGGGTTTTTTTAATGAGGAACTTCTTATAATGCTTATTATAGCTTCTAAGGTGTTTACATTTTAAAACATACTAAACATGCAAATCTACTTTTATTTAGTTTAGAAACAGAGCCTTGTTTCCACTGCAGCCAGTGTAAAACATTCTAGTGGCTTCAGTGGGAGCAAGACTTTTTGGAATCAGGAAGTGCCACTTTCCTTCCATGGTCGTTACAGCTGAGGTGAACTTCAGTTCCTGAACTTCAGCCTGTGAGCTGAACGTTAACACGAGTAAAGGCCCGAGATAACTCACGATAATAGCAGCTGTTTTCTCTGGGTTACAGTGCACATAACGAAATGCTCCGACTTCTGTTCATTATAAAAGCTGGCTTTTGTTTCTCACAAAGCCGTGAGCCTTTTCTGGAGCTTGGCCCCTGTATTGGATAAGCAGGCAGGTCTCACAACCAATGTTTCTTACTTTGATTTTACTGTTCTAAAACTTCCCTATTTCTTGTTATATTTCTTGTGTTGCTTTCCTTTACAGATACAGCCTATCACTACAGCTCCTTCTATCTAATCCTTCCTCCCGCTCAGGTGCCTTTGCCATTCACTCTGAATTTGCCCAGGGGCAAGAAATGAGCCCTACAGTAGCAGGTGCAAGACAGTAGAAAATCCATTGATAAGATGAAGTGTACTCTGCTTTTCCTGCAAGAAAGAGGCGCCATTAAAGCATATCTATTGTCTCATTTAATCACCTCCTTTTTTCATACACTCCAGCCTCACAAAATAACTCTGAAAAGACAATCCACAGGCATGATTGTGTTTGTAAGGCTACAAAAGGTCATCTTACAGCTGTGCTGTTACGGAAGCAGGGATTGTAGGAATGTGTGTATCCAAAGCCCTGCTTCAGAGTAGTTGGTTTCAGTGGTGCATTTTCTCTTTCTGTGAAACCTGGTGCATCCACAAAAGCTGGGGAAAGCAGTGGGCGTCACCTGGGAATGTCTCCTGGGAAGCTCTATGGAGAGTGCCCATTCAGTGGTCCTGTAAAAAGTAAAAAGGGAGATGAGTGTGCTCTGACAGTAAGTTTTAGCTCCTTTGCAGTGGTGGTGGGAATGCAACGTGGGCAATGTCGGCAAGGGTTTGTCTGGTTTTTTCAAGCTGTTTATCATTTTCTCTCTGAAAGCTTCGTAAATTCTAAAATAACACTCCACTGAGACCTAATTCAAATGTAAAAAAGGTGTAGCACTCAATTCAAAACAGTAGAATTTACAAAGAAAAGAGGAGAGGGAAAAAGGGAAGAAATCACTAAACTTGGGAAAGAACTCCTTCGACTTCCTTGTTTGAGTTTATGCTGAATTAAGGAAATAGAACAGGTTTAGCATTTGTGGCAGGCTTTAATTTCAACCTCTGAGCAGCAGACTTAACTTCTTGTGATGTGGGAGGATATTACAGTTTTCAGCTTCATTTCGTAAGTATTGCCATTTGTGCCAAACATTTAATAGTTTTACGCTGTGGACTGTCGTCCACCAGGAGCTGATATCACCTAAGACTTTTTAGAGCCATCTAATAGAAAGATATGTATTCATTCTGATTAGCCCAGGATTTGAACGAGGGTCCCAGAAGAGATATATAAGCCTCTTAAATGCATAGAACTTCTAAGGATATGGGTTTAACTGTCTCCCCCTGTGGTAAATAAGCTGTGACAGCTCTATCAGGGGGGAAAATGGCAAATAAAATTACCACATTATTTTCCTGTGAATATTTTCGGAGCACTAATCTATTTTGCCTCTTTACCTATTAGAACTCTGTTGAGTGTTACGTGTAGACATTTAATTGGAGGAAACACATAAATATCCTCAAACTAGCAAAATGCAAGCATACAACACTGTTAAAAACAAGAGGTCAAAATCTGTTCCTTACACATCTGCACTCCTTACACTTCAGAAACACTGTGCTTTATTTGGGGTTCAGCTGAGGAAGGGTTTTGCAGTGTGAATTTGAGAGCTGCTGCCATAAGATGGTGATGTTAGTAATAGTTGTACTGTAGCAAGGGAAAGACCAACTCCTGACACTCACACTGAGATGCCAGGTTTAGGAGTTCTCTCCCCTAGGACTGGCGAGTTCCTTTCACATTTTTCTTTTCCTCTTTATCAGCTATATAATGCCTGACAGTTTTAACCATAAAATCATCTATTCAGATGAATACATTGTCAGCTGTCAGCATATGACTAAGCTGAAGTCAGACCCGAAGCTCAGGCAGGTTGACTCACATGAAGGAGCAAGAGCTATATTCCTAAGGAGTATTTTTTTTCCCTGTTTCTGGTCAGAGAGCTTATATCTCTAAATGCAGGGGTTTAATTTGGCTAGAGCCATTAAGAAGAGTATTTTTCTATTGCATTCCTTCTGGAAAATATCACTGCAGTTTCTTTACTTTGCCTTTTGTTCAGTGAGCTAAAAATTGAGAAGGCTCCATATTCTAAGCTGAACACAAAGGTAATAGTAAAAGTGGCAACAGAGCTGGTTTGTCCCCTATATTGGTCCAATTTTTATACAGGAAAATAGGTTTTCCATTTATTGCAGGCTTATCATATGCAGTGGGTAGTTAAAATTAAAGGTCAAATATCTTTTGGCAGTCTCCTTTGATCAGTAAACAAGGAAAAATTATAGAAGAAGCTAGGAAATCAACTCAATAATGTAACACTAAAGCTGGTTTTGGTGAGAGTTTGAGTAGTCTGAATTTGCAGGGGTAATTTTTAGGACACTTCACAGAGAAACAGTTGGATCCCCAACATTAAAGTGCATTAATAGCAAAAATGCTGTGCAGAGTACATATTTTGTGTACGCATGTGAAAAACGCTAAGAATTATTTAGCAACTGGAAAGACTGTTCACAAAATGCCTTTGATTTATTGCTGCATATACCACAGATCCGTATCACATATTCCTACATTATTTTATTCAAAAACTTGTATGAACCATGAGTTGGCATGTTGTAGAATACTGAAAAGGCATTAATCAACCCAAATAAACAAGTACATAGATCTATCTAACAACTATGAAGTAGTTAATAAATTTTTAGCAATTTTATTATAGAAAAAAGGTCTAAAAGAGTAGTGCTTAATTATCTGGACTCCTCTGTGCTGGGCTGTCTTTTGATTGTATTAATGAAGCAGCTGGCCCATTGTTTCTCTTTAATTCCTCTATTGTTTTAAGAATATGTCACAGCTCTTTATTCTTTTATCAGGTGCTGTGCAGGAGGATTCACACAATAACTCATATTCCTACTGTATTTGCCAATGCACAAAGAAACCTCCAAAGCATTTTTCAAAGAAGGGGCACACATAATTTATAAGTTCTGTTCCTTGTACCACTCCACTGTCAAAAATTTCAACAGTATTGGATTTGAATGAATTATAATTTTTTTATTAAACAATGTGTCCACATATAGATATATGTACTTTGTTCCTGTCAAAAATTAGAGATCTGCCCAATAACTTGTGCTGTACTGAAATGGCATTCAATAAGCTGAGTCGTCACAACCCCATGGGTGAGAAGCAGAAGGAACCCAAATATGAAGATCCCATCCTATTGTGATGTGCAAATTTTCCATAAATGCTTAACCTGTGGAACAAAGGAGGAAAGAAAATAAATTAACTCTAACCTGCATTACCATTACTAAAAAGCACAATTTTTTGCAAGTTGGAATGTTTTATTGGGAGGGAAGGTTTAATTCAGCTGATGGTGCCTGGAAGTTGCTAAGAGCAACAGTCTGTTGTTTAAATAAATTCTGATAGTCTTTTGACCCTTCTTGCAAAAAGATGTGTGTACAGGAAATGGGCTATTATGTTGTTGCAGCAACGCAATCAAGTCCAGTAAGCTCAAATTTTACTACACAAAAGTAATACTTCGGAATTAACTGGCACTGAAAGCTGCTTTTAATAGAAATTGTGATTGATTTCCTAAACTTGTGTGAAAGGTGTGTGACATTTCTGGGTCAAAAAAACAAGACTCAGATAGTTGAGCAAGGAAAATCAACTAATACTAAAGACAGGGAAACTGGAATTTGCTTTTGAATGTATGTTTATATTTCATTATGATTCTCAATCCATGAAATTCCTTGTACTGAGTGGAAATGCTGGTTTTAGCTACTTGCTCTCTTAAGGTACTTTTCCTGAAAGCAACAATGTGAATCAAGAGCTTAATGGTTTCATCCATTTTGAAGCTCTTTTTCCCAGTGGAGTTAGGTGAGTCTGACCTTATATATATCAGACTGTGATCCACAGATTATCATTCCTTAAGGCCTGCAAAACATAAGTGGGGGGGAAAAATCCAAAAAAGCAGCAGCCCACCATCACAACACTCACTGTACAGGATTCTGTTTTTTCCCTGGAAGTGGTAAAGGGTTCCAGAGTTCTAAGGATCAAAATGAGTGAAGGGTCATTTAGTTAAATTTTCAGGGCAAATTCCTGGTTTCAAATGGGATAGTAGGGGTCCCTTTGTTTAAAAAAATATTTCAAATGTAGAAGAAAAAAAGGAAGGGCTGTTGAAATTTTTTTTTCTATTTTAGGTGTCTGTCCTACATAAAATAAAGGTTTGAATTAACATGCGTATCTATCACCATTTTACTCCTTATTCTGAGTACAGAAGATAGTGTATTGCTGCATCTAAGTATGATTTAATTGGTTCAATTTACTATATATTTTTTATACTATGTGTGATTCCATATCTTGATGAGTCCAGATGTAGTTATGCTTCTGGTTTACGGCATCCCATTGCTTGTATTTTATTATTTTTACAAAGCAAATGTCTATCAATCATAGAGATAAATTAGAAAAAACTGTGCAAACATGACACATTGCTAAGATTTTTTCAGCATGCCATGTAATTATTAACCTGATTTTTTGCCATTGAGGGAAGCCGTGAATTACAGATAGCATGGATGAAGTTAAATGCTTTTATATTAGATACATTTTCCTATACAGTTTTCTATAGGTATGGCCATACAATATAATTGAAGCTTTGTCAGCCCTGTAGCCTAGCAACAGATAATACTGTTAGGTTACTGAATTGCTCCTGGTTGACAAGTAGGGAGTATTTTTGTGTTTATCATGTTTGCTAATGATGGGATCCTTTCCAAAAGGCTTGTCTTAATCTTAATTAGAGTTTATCAGCAGAGGTCTGCATGACATTGTGCAGACACTGATTTCATAAATAATAAAAAGTGCAAGTGAAAAATTTGGCAGGAGAAGAAGATATTTAAGACCACTGATTCTTGTAAGAGCACCATGAATTTCCAAAATGTAATCAAGTTTGAACTGTGACTCTATTCTTTATTATCGAAACTTGCAGTACACTCCACTGCAGTTTTGACAGCAATTATGAGTATGATTTATAAGCTTCCTGTTAGGAACCAGATCTGTTTGTACAAGAATCTTGATCATAAACATTACAAAGAACAGTAAGTCCACAGTTTTTCAGGGACATCAGGACCTTACTCTTTCATTTTCATAGAAAGTTTTTGGTTTGGGTTGGGGTTTTTTGTTTGTAATTAAGGGTGTTGGTGTTTTTTTTAAAGCAGCAGAAATATTTGCAGCGAAAGATGCAGACAAAGAAGAGAACCCTGAAATAACCTTCCCATTTGGTGGATGTTCTGAAGGTATCAGATAATTGCTTCAGTGCCTGATGTCCTTTGGTAAAGAACTCATGCCAATACAAATGGAGTGTATTTTTTTTGCTCTGGTTTGCACAATATCATATTCTTTAGCTTTCCTGTCTTCTGATGATTAAACAAGTGAGCACTTTGAATTCCTTGAATTCTGAACAACTAGAAGAGGTAAAATAAATACAATACATTACAAGCTCAAGACACTTATCTTCGATTTCACAGAACCATAATTACCCTTTTCAAGAAAACAGCCTCACAATGTTACAAAGCCTGTTGCTGATCTAAAACCTTCCTTCCTTGCACTGGCACAAGAGTAAGACTTTTATTACTACTCTACCAGGTAAAACCTGTAAGACCCCTTTCAGTATTCATGGTTGTGATGGTGACGAAATAGAGTCAGCGGATGCCCGAAACTTCCCGTGCATCCTCTGCACGAGGCACACACGCTTTTCCTTGCTATTGTCTCTGATGGGCAATATGATTTGTCCAAAGATAACAACACCAGGTGGGAATTGCCCTGAGATAAGAGCACCGGGTGGGAATTGCAGGAGGAACTGTCTGGACTGCTCGCGTAATGAATGCGTTCCAGAGATGCGGGAGCTGTGATGGGTGCGATTGACTTTAGTACACATCGGCCTGAGAAGGGTATAAAGTGCTGCTGGGGACTGGGCCACCTGGGCAAACTGCTCTCCCAAGGCTGCAGGCAGTTCCGTGCGGGTTCCTGGCCTCCTGCCCCCGCCCCTGGCAGGAACTCCTGCCGGGTACATCCAGCCCGAAGATAGGGAGCACTCCGTCCAGAATGGGTGAGTAAAAGCCGGCCACATACTGAGATAAAATCCCGTAGTAGCAAAAAGGGTGCTTTTTTTGCTTTGCGTTTGGTAATGCCAAAGACTGTAAGCCTGTGTGTTTCTAGCTGAACCTGTTTATATTATAATCCTTTAGACTTGCTTGTATTATATACTGCATTGACAATATTTAGATGGTGTGTGAGCAATAAATATAATCGTTGTCATCCTCATAATCAATGTCATACTTCTTGTGCCTGACTAAGAATCTTCTTTCTGCTATGGCAGAATGGGTGGCCAATGTATTCATTATGGACAAGAAGAGGCCCAAATCTACCATTGATTTCAGACCAAATTATATAACCATGACAATTTCAGAGGCACTGTCAGTCACTCATCCCTGTTAAAACATCTGTTCATCCTTTCTCTTCCTCGGATGCCTGTGTTATCTTAGGACTGAGAAACTTTGCCTGGTAAAGCTTTGTAGAACAATTTTGCTCCTGTAAGTTATTTCTGAGAAGAGGAACAGCTGGTTAAAAAAAAATCTAGCCAGCTTAATCAGAACTTCATCTCATATAAATAATAGTCCTTCACATTTCCTTATGAAATCTTCATGCCTTTGCATATATTTCATGCAAACATCTTCCTATCTCCTTCTAATCACCACTGGTACTTGGCTATGGCTTCTGTACCGTCCCTTTGAAAGCCTGTTGTTAACTCTGCTCTCTGTTTAATGAAAGCTGTGGTGCTCCTGAGAGACTGCTGTTTATATGTCAGTTGTGTCTTAGCCTGTTGAAATGTTTGGGGGAAAAAAATTCTCCTGATTTTTAGCTGCCACCTGTAAGGAAGCCCTTATCCCTGCCAGAGGTGTCTAGACAGCATAGCAATTCATATGGTAGTCACGACTGGAACTTCCTATTAAATCTGGAAGCCTCTGTCGGGTTCTCTGCACTTGACAGGACTTTTTCTGTCACTCTTGACTGACTTGTGCTCTTTGCTTGACTGTGCAGTAGAAGGCTCAAGAAGACTTCTCTTCCACAATCTTCCTGCTGTGCATGAAGGTCAGCATGTTTGCATTCACTGCATTAAGGGGAATAAAATCGTTTGCATCTTTCAAAACAGCAGCTCTTGCCTTACTCTGTGCAGGCAAGCATAGAAGGGGACAAGTGGGGACTGCACTGTGTCCTGTCCCAATGAGTGACTGTTGCTGCAAAGGTGCTGAGCTGCATTTCCAGTAGCTGGAAGGCATCTTTTGGGAGCTCATCTGTGGATTTAACTTTACACAATTTCATATTTGATGAAAATGTGGATGTGTATGGCATGATTACTTAAATGCCTCATTTTCTATTGACTGAGGTGAGTGAAAACAAAATAGCAATACCCTTTTTGGATCTGAATCCTGCTGAGCTGAAGGTTTGTATTAATATGCAGAAATGGATTTAACCTCCCTAATTCTGATTTTCTTTATTAAGCCAAACTAGAAGCGGTTGTGCTTCCAAAGCTGTCACACATCCCACCAGGCTGTGCCTGCCGTAGGTGTGACAGTTTGCAGGAGCTGGGTGGAGCAGGCAGCCCGGGTCACCGCTCCCTCCAGCTGCCCGAGTTTAATCTGCTGCTGGACATGAGTCAACGCCCTGAGGAGCTCCAACACCAGGAGCCTGACTCAGCCTTTTAGCTGATCTAGACTGAGTGCAGCTGGAGACCCAGTAATCACTTGTTTTCCCCCCCAAGGGTACACACAGCATGTCAAGATGTTTGCTGGGATAGAGGAAGTCTCAGTTGTTTATTCTGCAGTGACTCATTTTTATTAAGAGATCCAGTGAATAATAAAGTCTAGAAAGAGCTCTTATTCTGTATTAAAATATACTAAAATGTGTTGGTTGATTATTACACCTTCTGTATATAACTAAGATAGATGTGCATGCTAATAACGGAAATTAACTGTGTGATGTTTGCTGCAAAAGTACCCAATTTCAGGTTCTCAAATTGCAGTGTGTGTTCCATGTTTTTTCATCTACAAGACTAGTTTAAGTACACTTTAGGAATTTAACCTAGTGTTCCAGAAAGTGTTTCTTTCTGGAAGAGGTTTTCTCCCAATTTAGCTCTGAAGGCTTCTGTATATTTACTAGTTATATCAGACAATATATCAGATTGTGCTCTTCAATTTTTTTTTTTAATTCCTGCTCAGGCATTGTGATTCTCCATTTGTAGAAATTTTTGGTGCTATCTTTATTTTTTAACTCCTTATTCTCTAGAAGAAATTACTCCGATTTGCACCATTTAATGTTGTCATCTTGGAGACCAGTAAATCTTGGTGTGCTTTGGTCCCATCACAGTAAATTGTTTCTAAACTTTGTAGCAGCTTCAACTGCTGTATTGCCGAAGGGTGAATACAAAGACACTTTTCTGCTTTGAAACTTCTACACCACTTTGAGGTCTGGAAGCTTAGTGTATTTTGCCACTGAAATACACTGTCACTGATGCTTTTTTGTTTGCTCATCTTTGAAAGCTAATAGACCGGTTTAATTAATTGTCCAAGATTTCTCTAAAACAATGTCCTAATTCTTCCATTTAGCTGTGGCATATCATACACTGTTGTTATCTCCTCTACCAGATTTTTGCAACAAGTTGTTTTAAAACTATAATCTCGTTGAAGGGAAAAAATGAAGTGCAGTTGAAAAGGCAGTTATGCCGAAAGATAAACACAGCAATATTACTTATCAAAACGAGTACAGTTTTTGCTTGCCTAATGAATGCAACATATAGCTTTCTCTATATATACAAAACCTGAGGAAAAAAAAAAAAAGCTTTATAACATATAAAGTATGCAACATTATTTCAGGCATAACTGTATTGGATATGTATCTAGGCCTGAGAGTGTAGATAACACAATATAAGTGCTTTGCCTGTCTAAACATGTTAAATAAATGAGCATTCACTATCTCATTCAAATACATTAGTAGATGTACTCGCATAGTTAATTTTCTTTTTAATGCACTACACGTGACATTTGCAGCACAGAGCTATAGTGTATCTTACTGTTTGATGAAAGTTCTTCCACTTCCCCTCCTTCTCCCCCCCTTTTAAACAAACCTTTATTTGAATAAGCCTTTATGAAACAGATCTTTGGCATATCTTCTTTTCAGGAAGTTCAGTCAGTGTAAGCAGAGATAAAGCAGTCATGTTATGAAGAATATTACATAAGGGAAGATTTTTTAGAGAAAGAGGGTGACAAACATAAGGGAGGGGAAGAACGCCCTTAAGAGGAAATCTGATTTCTTTCTTGCAGCTGTTTGGTTTTACTGAGCTGTGATTTGCTATTCAAAATAAAGCAAGCTTGGAGTTGAGAAAAAATTTACAGGAACTTTGGTGAAAATTATAATGAGAGAAGTGCTGCATAAGTTATTTTCACCTATATCTTGATTTTCATAATGCTGGCTTTTTAGGAGACAAAATGAAAAATTAAAATAATTTTTCATGCTGCAAATAGTTAGGAAAGTTACCCCAAATTTGTTTTTCTTATACACGAAAATTCCTATGTTGGTAGAAGGAAGACAGGAAAAGTAAAAACTGTATGCCTCTTTACCTTAAATAAACCATCAAAATTTTTAAAAAATGAGAACTGCTAAGATAGCACTCATGTTGTAAGTTCTGGAATTTGATATTGTCAATTAAAATCTTTCTGCTTTTTGTTTCCTGCAGGAGGGCAGCTTTGGTGTACCACGACCAAGGCCATCTCGGAGGGTGAGGAGCTGGTTGCCTTTGTTGTGGATTTTGACTCTAGGCTGCAGGCTGCCAGTCAGATGACTCTGGCAGAAGGCATGTACCCCGCCCGCCTGCTGGACTCCATACAGCTGCTCCCGCAGCAGGCTGCCATGGCATCTATTTTGCCTACAGCTATTGTGAACAGTAAGTGAGGAACTCTATTCCCTGGCGGGTTTTTGAAACAACAGCACTCCAAGGCACACGTGAAAAGCTAACGCAGCGATGGTGAATTCATGACCGCAGAAACCACACCGCAGCTCAAAGCCTGCTTTTGTTCCCCCAGCATCTCAGATAAAAAGAGCAGGAAGAGCAGTCTGGCAAGAGCCTCACCCAGAGTACCTGCCCTCGTGTGGAGGTTCTGTGATCTGTTCCCAGAGGCAATAGGATTAGAAACTGTTAAAAAAGTAGATGAGATAAGTCGGCTAGCTGTCAAAGTCCAGCCTCTGCTGCTCAAGAAAGCTTGTTGCTTACTACTGCAGTTTCTGGTAATAATTCATGATACTCAGCAAAATAAAAGAAACACATCCTTTCAGTGATTGTTTCAAAATGCAGCAGAAATCATGCCATAGAGCAGCCCTAATTTATTGTAGCATCTCCAGTGAATGTGGTTAACTAAGAATGTTTTTAGATCTTCTGGTCATCAATGGGCTCTGTCACGGATAAAATGCAGCATGCGTTCAAGTGCTGTTCTTAGAGAGGAGGGACATGAGTGTTCCTGTACGGGGACAAAGTTTACATTTTTAACTCTTGCTTATGCAAAAGTTTGCCTGCTGTTTACCTTTATGCAGCCCTAGTTCCTCATCCTCCTTTCTAAATACTTTTCAAATATATTGGCCATTACCATGATCCTCACCAGCCATCACTTAGATTTAGATTGCGCATTCTTAGCTCTCAGAACTTTGCAAGTCTGTCCATTTAGACCCCATGCTGGAGCCCTTCCTCATGCTTCCCATGGTTTCTAAGTATTCTAATTAGTTATATTGAATACTGAACACGGTATTTCAGGTGCACATGCACATGTGAGCACATAATCTGCCACTCAGACTCACACTTAATAATACCGAACCTTGATCAGTCACAACATCTTCACACAGAACTGGTTAAAATATCCTGGGTAACACTTTTCATTCTATGTTCCCCTTTCAGTTTATTTTTCCTTTTTAATTGCTTATTTTCTGGTAAACAATTTTGATAGCTACATATTTAATGTTAGCCTATTTTTAAAGATAAACCTTCAAATGACCTTATCATCCAAGTCTTCCCTTCCAAGAGTGAGTTGGAGCAGCCTCGTGCCCTTTAGCTAAGCACATTCACTTCTACCCCACCAGTGGGGCAGCTGTGAGCTGAGATACCTGCTCACAGAATCAGCAATTAGGATTGCACAGGACCTTTCCAAAATAAGGTGTCAGAAGCACTTAACATGCCACTAACTGAAGTTACCACTGTTAGGGGAGGCCTGTTTATAGCCAACAGGGAAAGGAAGGAAAGCTGAAAAGCAGAAAGGCAGCTACTACCTTACCTGAAGGGCACAGATTGTTTCAGATGAGATTATATTCTTGTGTAAATCTATGAGGCCAACTCTGGGCTTTGGCAAAGTAGTCAGATTTCTACAACATCACACTTCTGGAAACATCTTTTCTGTCAGCACTGACTTTTGCAGAGCCCTGGACACTGAACATTGCTGAGAGGAGTCTTTAAGTATATGGTGCATCAGCTCTGGCTGTAAAAGTTTAGCAGCAACTCAGAGTAACTTCTGTGTTCTTGACTCAAGGAAAATGTGAAAATAGCAAGTCTTACTGCTCATAACTTTCCACATCAGTCCCAACTCTGCCTCTGATCATAAGGGGCTATTTTAATTTTTCATTGTTGAGTTGGTAAAATTCAGTTTCTTCATTAAAGTATTGAACTAGAAGTTGAGCAACAAGCTGAATGAATCTCTAAATTTGTAGTGAGCCATCTCTTAAACATTCCTTTTCTGGATCTCTGAAAAAAAAAATTGGTTTTGTAGCTTGTTTGGGGGATTTTTTATGTTTCCTAATATTTGCTCAAAACAAAATTAGAATGTCACCTATGATTCATTCAGCTTGAGGCTGAATGTTTCATTAGATGAAAGTATTCATTGAAATAAATTCCAATATTTTGCTTTTAAGTAATTAAAACATTAGTTTCAAGTAGCCTTTATCTGTTTCACATTGCTTTAGAGTAGTAATAAGTAGTTCAGATTCCATACCTGTATATTGCTCTCCCTGAAATTCCATCCTCTCACCATGCAAAACTCCTCATGCATTTCCTTTGCTTGGCATGTAATGGGAGTCACATATTCACTGTGCATAACTGCAGCTACAGACTGTCCAGGCCATCTAACCCATAGGAAATAAAGATGGCTGGAAGTCAAATTCATTAAGATAATCAGAAAGTTCAATTCTGTGATGGAATGCAGTCAAATTAATTCAAATAGGACAAGTTGCCCATATCAGAATTTCCTATTAGGACTTTTGGACTTTCTTTTCTGTGGAAGCACCAACAGTTCAACTTTTTTAAACCATTTGAGGCCAAAACTAAATGTTGAAATGCCGCCTTTAAAGCGAGGTGGACATTTGAAATGATGCAAGCTGTATCACTAATGTTTTAATAGTGGTGTACATTGGAATACTAACTGCTCCATTAAGTATTTGTGTCTGAAATCCATGCACAATTATTCAGTGGCAAAGGGAAAAATAGAAATTGGTAGTGGTATAAATATTTTTTGCAAATTCATGAGCAGAAAAATAGACAAGCATTAGCATTGCAATCAGAGAAGCAAACTAAGCAATGTAAATTTTGGCTGCATTTGTAAATATTTGGCAAATAAAAGACTCATCCATGTCAATGGGTTGGAGTCTTCAACTTTGTTCACCCAAAGGAATTGAAACAGAGCGGTTGTCCTATAGACATCAATATTTGAAATTAAGCATAAATTGTCACGAATGGTAATGAATGACATCATCAGCTACACATGCCATGTTTTCAGAGCAGCCAGCCATTCTTCAAAAACTAAGTTAATTACAGTCTCTAGCAGCTCTTTGCATTCTGCATCAGGGGAGTTTTCATATTGATCAAGACGTGTTTTGATGTTGACTGCAACTGCTTGATCCTGAGGTCAGCTGTCTCAGTCTGAGTTACTCACAATTTTATCCTCTCAGTCTCGAAAACAGTTGAGAGGTGTCCACACCACATGCAGAGAATGGTTCTATGCCTATGATAACTCCTGAAATTTGTGCATGAATGGGAATAGTGTTCATTGACTTAAGCCAAAGGTATAGAAGGGACTGTTGTCAGGATTTAGCAATATAGACGAGTTTCAGTGTTGAAGTGTAGATCCTGTCACAGTTTAATTTACTAGCGTAGATGTGCCCCAAAAGAGCAGGGATTTCTCCTGTTCTTACTGATAGGATGGAAGGTTCACCTTTAGAAAGATTAAACAGATCTTTTGTCTTTCTGAGATGTATACACAACAGGTTCTGTGTCCTTTGACAGGGTATTAACACACAAATATCTGTCCACTTTGTGTAAAAATACCATATCTATTATTACTCTTCACATTAGTGAAGTATGTAGCCTCTAATACATGATCAAAATCCCAACTTCTGCTGTTGAAAACACTCTGTGCAACCTCTGCATGGTGTCTCCTCAGAGAGGAGCTGACACTTTGGGATAGGAGACAATGAAAAATTGCCTTATTTTTAGTAAATATTCTCTGTGTATAATGAAAAGTGGAAAACCAACAATTTACTGAAAATAAGAGGACAAAAAATACATAAGAAATTTCAATTTCTATAATTAATAAGAATCGGAACCAAGGAAATAGACATGCTGGTTAGAATAATATCAGTATAATTCAGTATGATAGAATCTTAAGGAAAAGTAGTCTAGTCTTGCCTCCTGGATATCAGAACAAAAGGATTTTACAGTAATAAATGGAAGCATACTGAAAATACACATTCTTCAGAATGATCTCTTGTTAGTACTCAAAAATTCCAAGGCCCAGAGCTGGAAGTTTTGTGCACACAGAAACAAAATTGAAAGATGTCACCTAATGAGTAGTGATGTATTGAAAATACAGCATAGTTCCTTAATTAGTATTGCATGTTCCTAACAAACATTTAATTTAATTTAATTTTTAAAAGTAATTATGTGCCAAAAGCTTCTAGCAGTTTTCTTTATGCAACTTTAAAAAAAAATATCCTTTTGAAAGAATCAACTTTCTCCCATGTTAGTTTCTCATCCGCAAGTGGCATCTTAATAAATCGATTTCTCTGCTTTCAATGTTTTGTTAAATAAGTATTTTTTTAATGGGGAAGGGAGGGGAATTAATCTAGCTGTGTTAATTGGTTGGGACCAAGTGAACTGTGACTAACCTGCATCTGCTTGTACTTGCTTGTAGAGGACATATTCCCTTGCAAATCCTGTGGCATTTGGTACCGAAGTGAGCGGAACCTGCAGGCCCATCTCATGTATTACTGCAGTGGGAGGCAGAGAGAGGGGCCACAGCTGTCAGAGGAGAGTGAGGACAGTGCTCAGCAGATATCCAGTGTCTGCCCCTTTCCACAGTGCACCAAAAGCTTTTCAAACGCAAGAGCCCTGGAAATGCACCTAAATTCTCACAGTGGTAAGTATCATGTATTTTTGTGTATCATCTTCTAGATTTAGCTTTTTGAAGAATTATTCACTATAATATTCAGTAGGTCAAAGTCTCCCCAAATATATGCAAGCATTGCATGTAGATAATACCAAAATGCCAACAGTTTCTGACCAGTGTTCTACACCAAGTACCTCTCCCAAGCAACCAGTGTCATTTATCTCATCTACTAATCCTCATTTGTTGTTGTCTCTCTCTTAATGTGTGCATACACACATACAGGCAGCATTTCTTTACCTTTCTGGTGAAGGTATGATCAGGAGTCCAGACACAATCAATTTCTGCAGGATTACAGCTACCAAACACACACACAACCAGAGAACATGTCCTTCTGAAGTAATATCTTCCTTCTTAGCCCTAGAGGAGGCTTCATAGGCAGAAGGTTCTAAGGATCATGGTCCACAACTCTCTGCTTTTACCAGGACAATTGTTGCATGAAAAAAAATTACTGTTTGATAGAAATATTCTTTTCCCTTCTTATAAGTATAAAATGGGGATAGTGTTTTATAATCACAAAAACAGAGAATCATAGGTTTGTCCAGGTTGGAAAAGGATATTTGAGATCATCAAGTCCACCACCAAACCATGTCCCACATCACATGATGTTGATGACCAATTTTGATTTGAATTAGGGCTGGAAACACAAGAGTTTGCAGGACATTTTGCATTGGAGTTTTCAGTGGCAGAGAACACCCACAAATAAGAAAGCTTGCAGGGTCAGTGTGTTGTGTGTTTGATGTCTGGTGTACAGAGCTGCTTCTGGAAAGAAGCGAGGGCTCTATGTGTGTTCCTGATCCTCCTGTTAAATGAATGGAGTCTAAAGGACATTAATGGATGCTTTAATCACAGAAGAAAGCCTTCTTTGGCTGCAGTGTAAAAACTCCTGGGGCATGCATAGTCTACTCTGTGGATTTGGTGAAGCAAAAAATGATCCTCTGATTCTTGGGTAGCAATTGCAATTCTATAAGGCAACATACTGTCTTGGAGGAGTTTGGTACCTCCCAGAAAAGGACTAGAATAGTGCTGAGTGAAAACTTCTGTATGTAGACAACACAGGAAACCCTTAGTCATTCATCATCAATGGTCCCCTGTTATCCAAGAGGAGGCATTCAGAGAACTGCTGAGCTGCTTGGATGTTTATAAATCTATGCACCCAGATGGGATCCATCCCAGGGTGATGAGGGAGCTGGCAGATGAGCTTGTGAAGCCACTCTCCATCATTTACCAGCTGTCCTGGCTCACTGGTGAGGTTCCAGATGACTGGAAGCTGGCCAATGTGACACCCATTCACAAAAAGGGTGGGAAGGAGGATCCTGGTCCTTACAGGCCAGTTAGCCTGACCTCAGTACCAGGTAAGATAATGGAGCAGTTCATACTGAGTGCTATCACACAGCACTTACAGGATGGCCAAGGGATCAGACCCAGCCAGCCAGAATGGGTTTAGGAGGGGTCAGTCATGTTTGACTAACCTGGTCTCCTTCTATGACCAGGTGACCCTCCTGGTGGATGTAGGAAAGGCCGTGGTTGTTGTCTATTTGGACTTCAGCAAGGCCTTTGATGCTGTCTCCCACAGCACACTCCTGGAGAAGCTGGCAGCCCAGGGTTTGGGCAGGAGCACTCTGTGCTGGGTTAGGAACTGGCTGCATGGCCGGGCCCAGAGAGTGGTGGTGAATGGTGCTGCATCCAGCAGTGGTGTCCCTCAGGGGTCTGTGCTGGGGCCAGATCTGTTCAATATTTTTATTGATGACATGGATGAGGGCATCAAGTCCTTCATTAGGAAATTTGCAGATGACACTAAACTGGAAGTGTGTGTCATTCTGTTGGAAGGTAGGAGGGCTCTGCAGAGAGACCTGGAATGGGTGAATGGATGGGCAGAGTTTAATAGGATGAAGTTTAATAAGTCCAAGTGCCAAGTCCTGCATTTTGGCCACAATAACCCCCAGCAGCTTTATAGGGGACAGTGTGGCTGGACAGTGCCCAGGCAGAAAGGGACCTGAGGGTGCTGGTTGACACCAGACTGAACATGAGCCAGCAGTGAGCCCTGGTGGCCAAGAAGGCCAATGGCATCCTGGCCAGTATCAGGAACAGTGTGACCAGCAGGCCCAGGGAGGTCATTCTTGCCCTGTACCCAGCACAGGTGAGGCCACACCTTGAGTGCTGTGTCCAGTTCTGGGCCCTCAGTTTGGGAAGGACCTTGAGACACTTGAGCGCAACCAGGGGAGGCAATGAGGCTGTGAGGGGCTTGGGACACAAACCCTGTGAGGAATGACTGAGGGAGCTGGGGGTGTTTAGCCAGGAGAAAAGGACATCAGAGGTGACCTTATCACTCTCTACAACTCCCTGAAAGGTGGCTGTGGTCAGGTGGGGGTTGGTCTCTTTCTCCAGGCAGCAACTGACAGAACCAGAGGACACAATCTCAAGCTGTGCCAAGGGAAACATAGGTTGGATATTAGGAAAAAGTTTGTTATGGAAAGAGTGATAATGTACTGGAATTTTCTGCCTGGGGAGGTGGTGGAGTCACCATCCCTGGATGTGTTTAAAAAAAGACTGGATGTGGCACTCAGTGCCATGGTCTAGTTGAGGTGTTAGGGTTGGGATGGGCTCAATGATCTTGAAGGTCTCTTCCAACCTCGTCATTCTGTGTAATTTAGAGCTCAGATCTTTCTTTACTTAAAGATACTATCAGGTATTGCAGTTTTCTGTTTGTTGCCTAGCAAATATTTCACTGTGCAGTAAGCCAACAGAACCATAGGTTACAACAGCTTCAATAAGATCAGGTGCATGCAGCCCAGTGTGTCTTACAGGCTGGTAATTACAACCAGATACTCTGGGAGGATAACAGATTAATTTCTCCCCATGCAGAGGAAAACTGAAATATTAGCCATTGTGCAAAACATTTACTTCAACTATTTGCATTTATTGACATGGCAACTGGCTTAGGTGTTGAGGATTTTGAGCCATGAGCGGTGAGGGACCATGTCTGCATGTAATCTAGAGATCTATGTTCCTTGAAAGACATAGATCTGAGATTGTGGTGAATTTCCAGTAAGAATCTTTAGTTATTTCCTAGAAGAGAGACTAAACCTCAGGCCTTTCCCTTTCCTTTTAGTCATAAACCAGTCTATTCAATCATTCTTTGCACTTTTTCCTATACTGTCAGTCTTTATTTTTCCATAGAGATTATCACAAGTTACAACACCTTCTTCAGCAGGAATGAACATTCCTTTTCCAAATGTCTTGTAATCTTTGGGAGCACTGTGTTTGCTTCAACTGCTACTGCTGTTCCCACTGGAGGCTCTAGCAGACCTACACCACAGGAATGCAGAACCCTGACTGAAATGCAAAGTCCCATAGAGACTGCTGTCACTGTACCACATGATGGGGAAGCATGTGAAGCGCCATCTCATGTCAGTGGAGGAGCTCAAGCTTCATGTGGCCTCCTGGGGAAGGAGTGCCTGATGGGAAACAAAGTGCTGACTAAAGTGCTGTGTATCTCCTTGATTCCCTTCTGGCCTCTGAGGCCAAGAGCAGGTCAAATTTAAGATGCCACTCACAACTTGGGGGGGTCACTGATGCTAGGCAAAAAGCGAGGATCTCCAGGTACAACACTGTGACTACCCACAGAGTGAGATACAATATTCTTACAGTTTTGTATTGTCCAACTACTACACACCTACTACACCTGACTGAGGTGTGGTATATGTGCCTATGTGTAGGCAGAACAAATACTCATTTTGAATTCTGAATATCATCCCTATCAATATTTTTTTCAGTTACTATTGTCTAAAATGTAACTAGAATCTGTGTTGTTGCAGTTGAGAAATCTGGTCTTATCTCTTTTTAAAGCATTTTCAATTTCAAAATGCATGGAGTTTTTAGTTTAATCGGTGATTGTAAGATGTCTTTGAATGTACTGTTCTTGATAAAGTGGTAGTGATTTCATGAGGAAAAGGTGTTATATTATAGCAGTAGTTGCCAATGGCCATTATATGTGAAAGATAAAATGTCGGTGAAGCCATATCGTACTGCTCCTCCTCCCTTCACAAGGAAAACAGTCATCACTCCTTTGCGGTGAGGGTAGGTCTGTAACCTCTTCCCACACTACAGCCAACCCGTGCAAGCAAAGAGCTGAGCATCAGTTGTACTCAAAATGCTACTTCTGCTTTGTCTGTGGCTTTCAGGCGCACTGAGGGCTGTACCTCAAGCTACATCGTAACCTTGAACCTCTTGACCTTGGTGTGCTTTCTGTGCATTCAAAATTTCCAGCGACTGTGTGTGGGGAACATAATGTTTCCCTTTATTTGCAACTGTAATTTCTGAGACGCTTCATTTAAAATAAGTCCAGTACATTTTTATCCTTTCCCTTGTTCTTTCTCTTCCTGCAGCTCTGATGAATGTATGCAAATACTAGGGCTCTCCAAAGCAGAGTAAAAGTCTGCGAATAACCTAGCAGTTCGAGGAAAAACCAATTCAAGTATTTTCAGGGTGACTAATACTATCTCATAAGAAGAAAATTAGTCATTCTCACTGCATTTGTACCTTCTTTGCAGCTGATTTCCCAGTATTCTTCATGAGGGGCAAAATGGTCACTTTATTTTGTATTTTGCTTGTCTTTTCTGTAGGAGTGAAAATGGAAGAATTTCTCCCACCCGGTGCTAGTCTGAAATGCACAGTTTGTACTTACACTGCAGATTCAGTGATTAACTTTCATCAGCACCTGTTCTCGCATCTTACTCAAGCTGCCTTTAGATGCAATCACTGCCATTTTGGCTTCCAAACTCAGAGGGAGCTACTGCAGCACCAAGAGTTACATGTCTCTGGCAACAAAATTCAGAGAGAAAGTGACATTGAACACTCTCCAAGTGGAAATGAAGAAGGTTTACAGCCAGCAACGGACCTGTTGAGCAGAAATGATGTTCCCCAGAGCCAAAAGACCATGCAGACTAAAGATGCAAGTTCTGATACAGAGCTTGATAAATGTGAAAAAAAGGCTCCACTTTTCCTTCCAAACCAGAGGCCAGAAACCCAGCCTGCCGCGAATAAGCAGAGTTTTTCATATACCAAAATAAAATCTGAACCATCCAGTCCAAGACTTGCTTCATCTCCAGTTCAGCCTAATATTGGTCCCTCTTTCCCAATGGGACCCTTTCTTTCCCAGTTTGCTTTTCCCCAAGACATCACTGTGGTTCCTCAGGCTTCAGAGATATTAGCCAAAATGTCAGAACTGGTCCATCGGAGGCTGAGGCATGGAAGTAGCAATTATCCCCCTGTAATTTACAGTCCTTTGATGCCTAAAGGGGCTACATGTTTTGAATGCAACATAACATTTAATAATTTGGACAACTATTTGGTACACAAAAAGCATTACTGCAGCAGCCGATGGCAGCAGATGGCAAAGTCACCAGATTTTTCCAGTGTTCCAGAAAAAATGCCTGAAGCTGTAAGTCCCAGTAATGGTCAAAGCTCTATAAGCATCCTGAATCCAGCTCCTCACACATCTGATCCAGAAAATCAACTTCTCCAGACATCTTGCTTAAACTCTTCCAATGTTTTAGATTTGATTGGGCCAAACAATAAAAGTCATGAAAAAGACTTTACTGCACAGCCTAAGAAGTTGTCAACTGCAAGCAATGGTGATGAGAAGATCAATGGAAAACCTTCTGATGTGAAGAATCCCAATGCTCCCTTAGTAGAAGGGGAGAGTGACCCTAACAAGACCACATGTGAAGCTTGCAATATTACTTTCAGCAGACATGAGACCTACATGGTCCACAAGCAGTATTACTGTGCCACTCGCCACGATCCCCCGCTGAAGAGGTCAGCTTCCAACAAAGTGCCTGCCATGCAGAGAACAATGCGTACTCGGAAGCGAAGGAAGATGTACGAGATGTGCTTACCTGAGCAAGAGCAGAGGCCACCACTAGTTCAACAGCGATTTCTAGAAGTTGCTAATCTTGGCAATCCATGTACATCTACTCAAGAGCCAACAGAGGGTCTTGGGGAATGTTACCACCCACGATGTGATATTTTTCCAGGAATAGTCTCGAAGCATCTGGAAACATCACTGTCTATTAACAAGTGTGTTCCAGTTTCAAAGTGTGATACTGCCCACTCCACCGTGTCTTGCTTGGAGATGGATGTGCCAATAGATCTCAGTAAAAAATGCTTACCCCCGTCAGAGAGGACGTCCACTTCTCCCAAAAGGCTGCTGGACTACCATGAGTGCACCGTATGCAAGATCAGTTTTAACAAGGTGGAGAACTACCTGGCTCACAAGCAGAATTTTTGTCCTGTCACTGCTCATCAGCGTGGTGACCTGGGACAACTCGACAGTAAGGTGTTTCAAAACCCAGAAAGTGAAAGAAACAGCCCAGATGTCAGTTATGAGAGAAGCATAATCAAATGTGAAAAAAATGGAAACTCAAAACAGTCCTCTCCTAATGGAAACTTATTTTCCACACACTTAGCAACACTTCAAGGACTGAAAGTCTTTAGTGAAGCAGCCCAGCTTATTGCTACAAAAGAAGAAAACAAACATTTGTTTCTTCCACAATGCCTTTACCCTGGAGCAATAAAGAAAGCTAAAGGAGCAGATCAGCTTTCTCCTTATTATGGAATAAAGCCAAGCGATTACATTTCTGGTTCTCTCGTCATTCATAATACTGATTTGGATCAAAGCACAAATACAGAAAGTGAATCTCCTAAAGGCCAGGCGCCTTCAAATGGATGTGCTGTGCCGAAGAAAGAATCTCTTCCACTACTGCCGAAAAACCGAGGCATGGTAATAGTTAATGGGGGACTAAAACAGGAGGAAAGGCCTGCTGCTAACCCACAGCAAGAGAACATTTCCCAGAATCCTCCCCATGAAGATGGGCACAAGTCTCCTTCCTGGATCTCTGAGAATCCCTTAGCTACAAATGAAAACGTCTCTCCAGCAATTCCTACAGCAGAGGAACAGTTGTCTAGTATAGCTAAAGGTGTGAATGGCTCTACCCAGGCTCCAACCAGTGGAAAGTATTGCCGACTGTGTGACATCCAGTTCAACAATCTCTCAAACTTTATAACTCACAAGAAGTTTTATTGCTCTTCACATGCAGCAGAACATGTCAAATGAAACAATCGGTCACCTTTGGTACATGTGTTTAGCATATTGTTCCATGCAGTTTAAAGAAAGCTGTTTGAATTACATCTGGACAATCAGGAGATTTCATTATTGCTGAGTTGAAGACTTAAAGGTGTAATTTCATTACAGTCCATTAGTAAAGTGTATTATTGGTGCCATTTTCAAAAATATTAATTTATTTTACCAGCAGTATTCATAGCTGTAGTTATGTTATTTTTTATTTAAAAACTTTATATTAAAGTCATTTGTAATGTTATTGTATAGTTATTGTGTAGCACATATGGTTTGCACTGTATAGTAGATTTTAAAGAAAATAGTCGCAAACAATACAGAAAAGCATTTTAGAAATAGCTTCAAAAGCACTTGTGTATCCTGATTTTTTTTCTTATATGCTGTTGCAGATATATGTATATGCTAAAATATAACTTGCAAAGAAGTTTCAACTATGCTGTAAAGTTCGCCTTAAAATTTCAATTTTTTTGAACAATTGGGCTCAGTTTGCATTTTATATTTTAGCACATACAGTACCTTAGTCATTAGGCTTTGCATTTGTATGTAGCAGTATGTTTCTGTCCACTTTCTTAATCTGAAACGTACGTTAAATGAAGATGGCATTTTCTTTCTTGTATAGTACTTGTATTTTCTTTCGCTGATGCATCTCTGTCTCAATTTTTAAACCTTTGCTGTTAAATGCAATACTTTATAAAGAATGAACAAAATTACTGGAAGCAGTATTGTAAGAAATGAGGTCATATCAATCAGTTTTATCTTTTGAAAGGCACAGTCTAAAACAAAACCCTAAACTCAATGCTGCAATTATGAATCTAATTCATATATAAGATGTATTTAAATATAAAAGTAGCAATACTGCAACTGGTGATCACAAAGATAATGTTCTACTTCTGATAGAAATAATTTCTCAACAAATGTTGTTACTATGCATGTATATGGATGGAATAAAATTCCAGATAATTGGAGAAGGTTGGCTGTAATTTCTTTAATTTTTAAAAATTTTGTTTTTCAAGGTTGATTTAGAGTTAACAAACTGTGAAAAAGCTCTTCGGAACAAGGTAACATAGCCTTCTCTTCAGTGGAAGCAAAGTATTCAAAGAGACAATGAGTACCAAGGATGCCTCCCCTTCCAGGGTGTCCCTGCTGACAGGTCACTGGTGCAACTGGGTCTAAGAGTGCCCAGTGAGCTAAAACTTAAAATGTGAGGCTCTGAAACCAGGAAGGCTGTTTTCTTTACTGATGCCAAGGAAGACATACTTCCTTCACAGTATCTCCTATGTCAAATTCAGTGGAACAATCTCCTTCGTAATACCTCTGGTATGATTCTTCATGTGTTCAGTGTTCTTATATGAAAAACAAGATGATTCATTTAAGAGACCAGCAATTTGCTCCACTAATTCAGTATAGTAATATTAGTCAATAATATTAGTCAACTTATATTAAAATCTGAACTAATGCACAATTAGTACCATTCACTTGCAAATGTTTGGTCTCCTTTTCACTGTTTTCATTTAAAAAAATAAGATTATAAAAATTGCCTATTGATGCACTTTCATCCTACAAATTTGAAAGCAAAACCATGATCCAAATAGTTACATAAACTGTTGTATTTTAGTTCCTGTGTCAGCCAAAGAAACAACTCAGAACAAGCTACATAGAAGGATGGTATTTCAGCAGAGCAGCCAGTCATAGTCTAACATAAGAGCATACAATGCCACTGGCTTTCAGGAACCCCATTTCTGTGTAGTTTTTAACTGAAACTGTCTTTTTTTTTATTACTTGTAAGTGTAGCTACATGTAACCCAGTAGCAAAAATAATAAACATTTCAAAACTATAGTTAGCAATTCTGCTGGTTAGCCAGGCTTTAAATACAGGTCAAGAGAGCTTAAAATTGTACTAATTCTCACTTGCAACAAAGATAGCAGATGTATACATTCATTTCAGTAGGCCCAAAGTTGGTCCTATAGCAAATACTTAGATAATAACACTTGTGAAGGAGAAAAAGCATTACGATCACAGGGAGAGTAAAATGAGCAAAATGTTCATGATTATCAGTTAAGCATTCATTAGAAAATAGACCAGGATATCTAGGACTTCACAATGTTTTAAATAGATAGTGCATTTTAGCCTTTTTGGTCGCAAACCATTATTTTGAAGATTGTCCATCAGGCAGTAATGGGTTAAAGAACTAGGTGATTACATCTGGATTGAAATAACCTAATTCTGAAAGACCCAATGCATAGATGAAAACTTTTTAGGGGAAGCTGGTAAGAAGGCCATAGATTGTGTAATTTACACTTGCAGAGCTCTAGGTGTGTGTTTAGACAGTGAGAAAGTAAAGGAAAATATCAGGGTTAAAGCAAATACCTAGTTGAGAAGTGATGCTGAAAGAGGAAAGCCTTATCACAAACAGTTTCTGATCCAGAAATGCTGAGGGTTCCTGATATATTCCAGAGGTAAATTAAAGCCTGCCATGGTGCATTATATTCTTCCCACTGGCTCGTCCAATTTCTTTCACATAACAGAATAATTCTGCTAGCGTTTTCTCTTTATAAATCACCTATTTGGTCGACTGCTTCCATTTTTACAAGTTCAAAATAAGCACAACCTGTTCATTTGTGGGGGCAGAGTTACTCAATCGTAAACACATTTTATATATTTTAGTCACTTCACAGGAACAACTGGCAGCTCTGACATGGGCTAAGCCCCTAAGTTATACCATCACACTCTATGAAAGTAAAACCGTACACAAGCTAGGTGGGTAGCAGGTACTAATATTTTAACTTTTTATACATTTTTTTTTTGAAACAGAAAGCATTTTATAAAAAGCTGCTCATATTGCTGGGTTCAGGAACTGTGTTTTCCCATAACTTTATAGACTGTTTTCAATTGTTTCACTTTTTTTATTGCACTAATTTTTTTAATTTGCTCATGTGAAATAAGAACCTAAATATTTTGACCGGCCAGAAATTTCTCTCCTGTCTCTTAAACCACTTGCACAATACTGGCCTAATCCCAGCTTGAGGCTTAAAGCACATCTACATTTAAGTCATAAGTATTGTTTACAGAAATAAACTTCTTAAATCTATTTTCTGACCAAGGGGTTATTTGTGTTCTCTTCAGATTATATCTACATGTTTGTCCAAGGTGATAAACTGCCTATTGCTAAAAGCATCTCTTCCCAAGTTCTTATTTTAGGCTTTTGTAGGATTATTAATTTTTTTTTATCAAATCACCTATGCAAAAGGACTCCATCCTCAGTTTTTGACACCTGGAATTCAGAGGAAACAGAGCACCTCAGTTAAATGGTTTGGATCCCTTAATACCTGTCAGCTGGTGCCAGTAAATAAATCTTTGGGGCTATGGGGTGAACAGCTTAGCAAAAGGTATTCCAATATTTCCTGGGTTTATGTTAAAAAAATAAAATTGCTCCACATGAAGACTTAATATTTAGAAGAGCTGGTTCCTGCCTTAATCCCTGTGTGCTGATTGCCTGGCAGGTTTTACATTCAACTTTTGGGTTTTTTAAGGAAGATTTCCTTATTCAAAAAACATCCCATCCACAGGCAGTGCTTAGAACTAATTTGGCCACATCCCTGTCTGCCTAATTTATTTATTTGTTTATTTGTTTTTATCCCAAAATTCAGACTCTGAAAGGCATTTGTGAGTCCTCATTCATATCACATTCATACCACAATCTTCCCAGTTTTCACAGAACAATGGTGGGGTTTTTTCTTTGTAGAAGAGAAACAGTAAAGCGTATTTCTACAAGCTGATGTCTGCTTGTCTTGAAGTAATTGTAATAACATTAGGATTCTGGTGACATCTTCTCATTATTGCAAATAATCATAAAACTACATCATAGATATTACTGTGGATCCATACTCCTAAATTTCTCAGTTTCTCATTTCCACTAGATAACTATTGACAGTGTTCATTGTCTACACTGCAGGAATGTAGTAGTCATATCCTAAACATAATACAGTATAAACAAGGTGATTTCTCCCTCGTACAATAAACACTGCACCACTGGCAAATGAAGAAGGAAAAAAACAACAAATAAAAACCCTGATGTAGAAATTAAAAAATTAAATCAATTCCAGCACCACTATCAAGAAGTCATATAGGTGGTTTAATTCACTTCACTGAATGTACATACATAAGCTATGAACCAGAAGTCACTCTAAAACAGTGGAACAGAGATGGCACTCTGAGCAGCCTGGAAAATCTGACTTAAAGAAAATTCCATGGTGAGTATAATGGATAAAAGGTGGTGTGGGATGAACTTATTGAGGGGCAAAGAAGATAAGGAAAAAGGGAAGCAGCACTTTGTTAATCCCAAGAGTGTAGTATGGATACACTGATGGCTGCAGAAGGCAGCAGTTACAAGGCATCAGCAATATAAAAATGCTACATGTCCCTGGAGGCCTGTTGAGAGAGGCTAAAATAGTGATGAGATAAAATCCTTGGAAGTTCGCTCCCAAATTCTAAATATTGCCAACACAAGGTTCTGGCTTCTGTGGTCACCTTTTCCCCAAGGCTGACAATGGGGAAGAGAACCACAAGTCACAAAGTCTTTTGACCTTCCAGGTTGGCTTCACAGCTGGCATGTTGTGCTGCCACGACCTGTGCAGGACAGACATCCGCAGAGCAGACATGTGTGACCCTACTGTAAATTAGAGTCAAGTGAAATACCCAGGATTCAGGTGTGTTAGCCTGGGAGCCCACCTGGTCCCTCCACAGAGGTCACTGACAGTGCTCCAAATCCAGACCACACAGAGCCACAGCAAAATGAACTAAAATAGAGGTGGCACTTACGTATAGAGTGAAAGAGAGCGTGGGGAAGGGAGGTGGGCAAGAGATCTGCAGTCACAGAATTAAAGCTTCTGCATGATACAGTGGCTTGAGATGAATGAATTGTGACTGCAAGAGTGAGACAAGGCTTTTATGCTGGGGTGAACAGAAAATTGTGATTCTGACAATTTCAACTTTCAAATACATTTTGAGTTTTTTTACTATAAACACACACACATGTATCAAACATGCACAGAGAGATGAGAATGTCCAAAACAGGGAGACAACATAAACTAGATTAAGAGATTAGATCAAGCACTTCTATAAGGTGATTAGAAAAATCCTTTGTTGCAGAAGCAATAGGCAGACCCTTCAAGCTTCATTGCATAAGAAAACTGGCACCTTTTGGTGCATGGAGCATGATGATACACTCATTCATATCTAAATTTAAATGTCCTAGCAAAATTGCTCTTTCCCCTTTCTGCTCTCAGCTTCTTTGTGCAGGTCCCAAGCCAAGGAATTTGTTCCTACCTACCAACTCAATGGCCTTCACATTCATTTTTTCCCTCCTGAGACTTAGTTGGTTTTGTAAATGTCTTGTTTTGTTTTCAACTGTGGGAGCTTTTTTCACTCTTTTCCCACCTTGAATGAGGCAGGGTGAAGGATTCACCTGAGCTGGTGTGTTGGAGAATGTGGTAATCTCCATCCCAGGAGACATGGAATCACTTGAGAACTCCTTTAAAGGAGGTTTATGTGCACTCAGCTGTTCTCATCTCCTTCAGCTGAGACCTCTTGTTAGGACTTTTATATCCATCACCACATCTTGAAACTCACTCCTCTCTAAGTGCTAAGCAGCATACCCAGAGACTCATCAGTTGTCTGCTTTGAATTAGAATTCTTTCCCTGCAGGAAATCTCCATGGAAGAATGTGTTTGACATGCACTTTGAGTGGCACCATTGATAATTTTAATACTCACTGTTCATATAATAACCTAAAATTCATCCCCAAATGGGGGCTGTGGTCCTTAGTTGTCGAGATCTAGTCATTTCTTAGAGATATCAGGAGAATCCCAAGCCTTACACATAGGCAGCTACAGGGACAGAGGGAAGTCAACATTTACTCATTTTCTCCTCCCATGAGAGTTATTCTGCAAAACAGAGAGAAAGCCATTGGAACACAGAGAAAGGGACAAGAAGGACTTTAAGGCCTGTAGTGTGGGGAAGGGATTTGTGGCTTCTGGCCTCGAGGTGGTTTCTTGTCTCTTTACATTAGGCAGACAAAGGGAAAATGGCCTATCAGCAACCAAGGCTTATATTCAGTGTTAGAAAACTTGACATGCAGTGTGCTTTTTAAAAATTATATCAGAAATCATTTTCCTTTTATGAGAAGTGTACTTTTGGGTAGGTAATTTTCATATTCAGAAAAGAGAAGTTGCCACAGTTTGCAGAAGTTTTTAACATACTGAAATCTGTAATATCACTAAAATACATTCAAAGCTTTCATGCAATTTGTGGAGCTAAAAGTAATAATTATATAAAAAATGTTGACATGATTTCATTTACTTGAGCTTTACTGTGCTAGAGGGATTCAGTGTCACTTTGTGATAGCCACTTCAAGGAAAAACTGCTCTGCAAGAACTTTTCTTGTCAATAACATATTGTGTTCCTTATTCTTGTAACATCAAAATGTATCATAGTCTATGCCTGTTATGCTAGATTTTATAATGACATTCACAATACAAAAATAATATTTATATAAAGTATTCAGCTTGAAGATAACTGTTAGACCTTCCTGATACAAAACTGCTGTGTATGCTTGCCAACCATGTATTAAACTTGAGTGAAAATATTACTTTGTGCATTTGCTCTAAGTTCATGACAAGCATAATTAATACCAATAACCAGCAAGGTGAAAGTAGGATTCATTCTTAGGTGATAAAAATGCCAGTTTTCTTTCCCAAACAACAAATTCCAAAACTTGCTTATCACCAGATAAGATTAAAACGAAGAAATGAAATGTTGTACAACTTTGTCCAGTGACACTTATGAACCATTACTCTGAACTGTGGGAGATCACACTGTGGATGCATCACTGGTGTAGACAAGCACAGTTCAAGAACCTTCTACTGATGTTCAGAACCAGCAATGAAGTGAGACATGTGATGCAGGCTCAGATAAAAACAAATTACTTGTTTCATTACAGTAAATAGTTTGAATCAAAAAGCAGCATTTTGAAAACATGAACTACTCTGCTATCTGAATGTCTCTTAGAAATGGAGACGAGTTAAAGTTAGTACTCAGCTGAGTATCAAAACCTCTTCTCTCCACAGGATTGCCCACTGCTGCTAACAAATCACCCATAAAAATGCAGGTCAGGCATTTGGAACCTACATCTAATGCTTACAAAACTCCCATTGAAATGAATTATGGAATCGCTCACTCCAGTTGCAGTGCATACAAGTAGATAAAAGAGAATATGTCTTTGTGACCTTTATACAGGTTCTGCTGCATTTATATATTATACAAACTGCTTATTTTGTATGTGCTACCACTGGCTGAGGAGTAGGAGCCTTTACCTCCTCAAAATTTTAGAGGGGTAGAGCTATGTCCCAGTAAACCCAGTGTCCCAGGATGCTGAGGCTGGCAGGCTCCTCTGGGAACTGCCCAGTCCAACCCCACCCCTGCCCAGGCAGGGTCAGCCATGACAGCTTGCTCAAGGATGTGGCCAGTTAGGTTTCTGAATATCTCCCAGGACAAAGATGTACAGCCTTTCTGGGCAACTTATTTCTGTGCCTGGGTTGGTCGTTTCCAGGTCTGGGACTCTGCACATTCCTTTGCTCAGTTCTATGAGATGCTCCTGGTCCATTTCTCCAGCCTTTCCAGACCGTTCTGAATGGCAGCACAGCCACATAATCTGTCAAACCCTCTTTCTTCCCAGTTTTGTTTCATTTGCAAACTTGTGGTAGCTGCATGATGTGTCAGCATCCAAGTCATTGATGAAGATGATCAACAGTCTTAACCCCTTTAGATCACCACTAGTGGCTGATCAACAGCTGGACTTCATGCTGCTGGTCACAGCCTTACTAGCCCAGCAATTCAGCCAGTTTTGGATCAACTTCCCTGTCCATTTAGCTAGCCCATATTCCATCAGAATGTCTACCAGGTTGTTAAGAGAGACTGTCAAAAGCTTTGCTGAAGTCAAATAAATAGAATTCACTGCTTTCCCCTATTCACTCCATTGTAGAAGCCTCTCAGGTCAGGCGTGATTTCATCTTCATAAATCTACACTGACTACTCCCAGTAACTTTATAGTCTTTTATTTGCCTGGAAATGGTTCTCAGGATTATTTGCTTATGACCTTCCCAAAGATCAAGGTGGAGCTCTGACCTGTAGTTTCCCTGAACCTTCCTTCATGCCTTTTTGAAGATACTAATGACATTTGCTTTCTCTCAGTACTCAGAATTCTCCCCTGGTCACTACAACCCTTCATATGCCCTTAATCAAGAATGGACTCACAGAGATACCAGCAGTTCCCTCTGCACTCGGGGGTACCTCCCTGTAGGTCACATGGACTTAAATGCATTCAGTTTATTTCAATGTTCCCTGTCCTGATCCTTGCCCACCAGAACTAATTATTTCTTGCTTCAGAGTCCTGTGATTCATGGTTTTCTAGAGAAGATGGAGGCAAAAAAGAAATTGAGTACCTCTGCTCCATTCACACCACCAAGTTCATTATGCCCCTACCTGTTCAGCAGCTGGTACACATTTTTCCTAGTCTTTGATGCTGATAGACCTGCAGAAGCTCTGCTGTTGCCTTTCACAGCCCTCACTATGTTCAACACAATGGTCTGACAATGTGCACTCACAGCCCTGAAAGCCAGTTGTATTCTGGGCTGCATCAAAAGCAGCGTGGCCAGCAGGGCAAGGGAGGGGATTTTGTCTCTCTGCTCTGCTCTGCTGAGACCCCACCTGCCACCAAGATGATCAGAGGGATGGAGCACCTCTCCTACAAAGACAGTCTGAGAGAGTTGGGGCTGTTCAGAGAGGAGAAGGTTCCAGGGAGACCTTGTTGTGGCCTTCCAATACTTAAAAAGAGTTAAAGGAAAGACAGACTTTTTATACCAAGACCTTCAGGGACAGGACAAGGGGTAAACTGAATGAAAGTTGGTTTAGATTAGATATTAGGAAGAAATTCTTTTCTGTGAAGTATGTGAGGCGCTGACACATCCTCACAGTGGATGCGCAATCCCTGGAAGTGTTCAAGGATAGGTTGGATGGTACTTTAAGCCATCTGGTCTAGTGGGAGGTGCCTCTGCCCATGCCAAGAGGATTAGAACTAGATGATCTTTAAGGTCACTTCCAACCAAAACCATTTTATGCTTATGTGCACTTCAGCTGGATCTTGTCCATAATCTTATGAGATTGCCTACATTTCATCTTTATTTGGCAGGTCTTCATTCTCTTGGTCATCTCCATGCATCTTCAGACCTTCTGTCTGTACTTTTTCAACCACAAGTGTGTTGGTAGTTGCAATAATGGAAGCCCAGAAGAGGTCTATCAGGGACCAGCACGACTTTCTGGGCTATCAGTAGCATAACTGAAAGCAGCATCAGGCCTACAGGCTGCATGTATAGTAATTGTTCCAGAGCCTTCAAAATAATTTTGTTTGAAAATAGTGTGTTCCAGAGCCAAAGCCTATAGTTACCTGAAAGGTCTATAATACTCTGTCTCCCACTAAGCTGTTCAAGTTCATTTTCACTTTTCCTCCTCCAATATTCTTGGTAACATCATCTTTTTCTCCACATTTTTCCTTTCCCTGTTTCCCTCCAGTTCCAGTTTCAGCTTGGCCAAAAAAAAAAGTGTACATAAGGAAAAATAATTTGCAGTGAGGTGAGAAAAACTTTCAGATCTTAACACTGTTCAACTTGGAAAAGTTTGAATTTAAATTCAGGCTAGGATCTCAGCCTATCTTTGCCATCATATCCCAAGTCCCATCAGGCAAAATATAGAAGTTCTTCTGGGGAGAAAGGCAGTTTTGGCTCAGTAAAAATGAAGTGATTTTTTTCCAAGAGTTGGATTTGTTTATTTTCATTCAGACCCTAATCAATTAATTAGTTTGCTTTGATTTTTGTATCACTTTTTCATCAGAAAGGAAATTGATTTTTAACATATATAAAATTAGCCTGGAACAATTGTTCCAGAGTTGTGCTCACCTAATAGGAACGCAGTGAAAACAAAACCAGCTGAGCACTACATGAATCACTAGGAACACACTGAAGATCTGTCCATCCACATTTATATTACAAATGAATGAATATAGATCTAGTAATTTTTCACTGAAAATAGATGCAGTAAGTAGTCATGCTGCTTTTCATTTAGCATTAATCAGACTAGATTCTCCTTTCAGTTTCACCAGAACAAAGTAAGTAATTTATTTGAAATTGCAGCTGGAGTTACTCCACATTTTTCTGATATCACAGAGAGAATACGTTCCAGAAACTGCTGTTAGCTTGCCTAATCCATACCTCATATTACCATTTTCATAAGCACTCATTCATTAAAATAACTTTAAAACAATGAAAGAGCTTGCTTTTATAGGCATTTTGGGTCAAGCTCAGCTACCATTGTATAACCACCTAGTTTTGGAATAAATAACCTCAACATGTTGAAAGGCAAATTATTTAGACAATTGCTACCATTAAAGGAGTCACATCATTCTTTAACTCCTTTCTCCTCTGAAATATGTATGACAGCTGAAATCCTATCTAGACAACAGTTTATGACTTCTGACAAGAGGATGATTTTGTTGAGTGTTAAAAGAGCATAACCAGTGTTTGAACTGCATAAGATTTAATTTTGCCCTGGACTAGTGTAGGGTTATTTACAACAAGGAGAGGTTGTGTGCCTGTGGGACTTGACACTGGTAATCACAGACATGATAGCACTCTTAATGGTGCAGCTTAAGAATTCACTTCTTCGGGAAGCAAGGTGCATCTACAGAAACTTATCTCAGTGCCTGCTCGGGCCTGATTCCCCAGCTGGTGAAGTCCTGTCCATCTAATGGACTCCCAGGTAAGAAGAAAGCAGACATCATGGCTTCAACACAGTCCATGATTCCAACAGTTTAAATCCCCATGAGACCATGTAAGATGTGCCCCTTCACGTCCTCTCTGACAACAACTTCAAAATCCAGCTCCTAAGACAGTAAAGGCTTCCTAGAGTTCCAGGACCATTGCCTTCCCAATCTGAAGGGTGGCAGAATCATTTTTTATCCATCCATAGCTGTGTTCTTCTCAGCAAAAACTGTGCTTTAAGAAAGTATGGAACTGCTTTTTAGTTTACTGAGTGTATGAACACTCAGGTACAATTTTAGTTATCTGCCAGTCTCCAGTTCTCTTGAGGCATCGTTTTCTTTCCTCAGAGCTATATAAAGTATTTTTTAAAACTTATTTTCAGAAGCATCAGTGATGCTTCTCAAGAAACAAAAGTGAGATGAGATGCTTATCATGTCTATGTTTAGAAGAAGACCTGAGAAATACTGCACAATTTGAAAACTTCTAGATGATGTCCATGTAAATTGTGGGAACTCACAAGAAATATGTTTTCTTCCTGCACTACTCTGAAACTATCAAAGATTTCTAAGACCCATTCAATGCCCCTCAATTGCAGTTCATTTGGGAAATTCAGGTTCAGATTCAGTAGGACAGTCTAGCTATATGATGTGATTTGCTCTGCAGGTGTAGATACAGGACATAGAAAATAGAGAAGCTTTGCTTTAGGGGATATAATCACTGACACACAAATGAAATCTCACTGGTTCAGCCATGAGCAGTTCATATCCTGAGCAGTGGACATGTTTAAAACAAGATTATTCCTTAGACATAAAGTATTATGTAAATGCAGATTATGCTATTTTCCAAATTTAGTGGTGGTGAATGTTTTTTCCCTGAACAAATAATCTAGTTTAAACATTAAGCTTAAAAGTTATTTATCTTCGATGAATGATATTTTGGCTTTATTTCAGTGGAGAGTATTTAAATATAATCATTAAAAACCAAGACACAAACTTCAAACATATCCAGATGACAGTTCTATCTTCTATGTCACAATTTTCAGAAGGTTGAAATATTTTCAATACAAAAGCACAATCCTGCCATACTGCCATGCAGTTCCAGATGTCTGTTCAGCCTTTTGAATAACAAGAGGTCAATTTGATCAAGCCATTGTGGCAGACAAATGTAATGATATACCTGCACTGCAAATGTTTATTATGTTTGGCAGGTGCTTATGCAGTGGTCAGACAAAGTGAAGCTCAGCATAGAGTAGAATATATTTTTTATTGCTGGGGTTCAGAAAAAGGCTTACATTTGAATTACTTTCTTGCAATTGCCTGAGAAAAAACAGTACATCCTTGTAGAGGTAAAATGAAAAGCCTTACTTACCAAGATTGACTGCCTGTCAATAGCTCATCCCCTAAACTTTTCCTAACAACAGCCTGAATGCCAGCTGGCATCTTGAGAAGTATAAAAGGGCTGTGAAGAAGGCAGTGAGAAGTGTCTTGAATTTGAAAGTGAATTTCATTTAGCAATGATCTGGATTTTTTTGTTGTTGTTTTTAGACCTTTGAATGTTTTACAGTGGAAGTTTTCACGTAACAGTGATGTTCTATCTGAACATTTCCTAGACCTGATCTGCAGGTTCCATTTTCTGACTTTCCTCTGAGGAAGGGAAGCAGGTCCTGTACTAGTAAGCTCAGGAAAGACCTTTCTGACAAACGCCAAGCAGCCTGTCTCCTATTTAATATAAAATAGATTTCTGAATTTGAATGGTATTAATTTCCTTAGTTGGTTATTTATAAAAACAAAAAAGCAGAAAGTGTTCAGAAAACCAATTCTGAGCAATTTTGATTCAGGTGATTCAAGAATGTTGAGAAATTAAAGCAAAGTGTTTGATGGAATCAGTCAAAAATACTCAAAGTTCTGCTCTCAGCTCTCAACTTTCCTTGAGCATAGCTATTTTATGACTACTCTGTGTAATGCTTCATATGTATATATACATATACACAATACAAATACATATAAATATAAAAATAAACATTTATTTATTTATTTATTTATACATATATATAAAGTTAAAATGTTCTAGACATATATTTTAGCTCTGAAAGACTGATTCATTAGCTAATGGGTAACAAATATGCAAAATACCATATTTGCATCAGGAAAATCTCACAAATATCTGGAAAACAATTGGGATCTGGACTGTATGTGACGAAGTGTGCTGTGTAGGTCATTTATCCATGAAAAACAACCATGAATGCTTTGAAGATTGTTGTGCTTTCACGTCCAGAAGTTGTTCCAGGATTGTGTTTCACAAAGCCAATTTCACTTCGCATTTTTAATATTTGGCATTGACCTGAATTCCCCTTTGCAGAGAAACCTCTTTATATTACTTTTAAAATGTCAGAATATGATGAAGAAGGTGCTCATATCCTCCATGGTACATATGTCTAACATGGAGCATGGGGCATGCTCATCTAGACTCTCTGTCTCCATCAGAGTTTTAGAAATTCCATAAATAATTTTTACTTGCCATGCTCCCTTTCTCATCCCATAGCAAACCTTGTCAGCCATTAAAAACTACCACTGGAATTTGTGCTTCTCTCAGAGCACTATTTAGAGCTTTTCTTGGAAATAGATCAGGAATCCATGACTATTTCTTAGTTCTGGTCATATCAGGAAAATGTGCAATAAAAATAAGAATGTAAATTATTCCTATGATGTGTCCTAGCACAAACCATACTGATTATCTGTTTTCCAGAGTGGCTGGAAGATTGGTACAGTTACTGGCATGCTTCTAATCTCTGTGGGTCATATGGGAAAGGAGGGGTTAATTCTTTATTCTTTACAAATTGTCATGTAGATATTTTATTTTTAAACTAAATGACAAAAAAACCCCCAATCCATATTGTACACTGTGGTTTGATCAGAAGGCCTATCAATCGGGTAATTTAGTTTCCAGTTAAAAGATAAACTAATACTGATAAATTTGCAATTTTCCCTTCATTCTTTAATTTGACATATATTTTGTGAATGACATTGGACATACATAGTTATCAAAAAATGAATATTTTGTTTATGTATATAGATTCTTCAGATTGCCCGCATTAATGACTCTTAACCTTTAAACTGATTTATAAACATGTAAGAATAAAATGTCAGCATTCATTTGTCATCTTGCAGTAAACTGTCAGCATTCGTTTCTCAGCTAAAATAGAATATCTGTCTAAGAATTTACATTAGGCTTTGTAATCAAACTAGATTAACACCAGTGCAGCTCAGCATGAAAACTTGATATCAAGCATACACACTCCATTAAGACCTTAATGTGCATTCCAGGCTACATCTTGTCATGATCTAGTGAATTCAGCAGGACTTGCTGCTGAAAAATGTGACCAACTCAGGCAGTCTCTTTGTCTAACACATCAGTATAATACTGTATTGTCCTTAAAAGGGAAGGGACGAAGTTTTAAAGGATAAGTACTAAACACTGGCAAGCAATGGTGTGCATTCATGAAGAGGGAGAGAGAAAACTTCAGTGAATGTATCCTGGCGGTTCTTCTGTGTACCAAAAGATGAGCAATAACATGGTTTTATTGCTGGTTGAAAGGGAACATTCCCCAGGGAGGTTTATGATATGATCCATTCAACTGGAAGGCAATCAGATTCCTGCAAATGTTCTGATAATCACTTAAGCTGAGTGACTGCTATTTTAGACCTGTGTTTTATTTCCTGGAACAGAGCTGGAATGCTTACTGAAGTGCTGGAAGGAGCAGCCCCCCTGCAGGAAAAGGAAAACCAGTGTGAATACACCCTATGTTGAATTATTGTTCTGTCTTTCTTGGATGCAAAGGAAGGATCAAAAACAGTATCTCACTGTTTTCATTGGTGAGACCCCATATTTCTGAACAAAATTTGGAGCTGGGGAAATCATAGAGGACTTAAGCACCAAACTGAAGTGGATGGCAACAGTTTTCTCAAGAAGTAGCTGTTCCTGAAGGTGAGGAGCAGTGTTTCCCCACAGTTCGCTTCCAGTGGTCCTCTGCAAGACAAGCCACTATGCAATGCGGAAGAATCACCAATGCAGGTCATAAAAAAGACCTGTGAATGATTTCTAGCTGAGATTTGTCTGAGAATCTGCAGCAGGACGCTCTGCCTGGAGCAGGGGTAAAACAAACAGTATCCTGTTTGCCAAGCTACCAGTGGTGAATAGAGAAGGGGGTTCATTCTCTTTTGGTGTTGAAGAATGCTGGAACCTGCCTGACTCATCAATTACAAAATTAATCATTCTGAGGAAGATCAATGTTCCTGATAAAATACCTGGTAAAGGAACCAATAAATGATGCTAATGGTAAATTATTTAAAGATGCTTATCTGACACAGCTGGCTTGGAGATGTATTAATGACAGTGTCTAGCCCAGTCCCAGGTCCTAACTTCAAACATATCCCTTGGAATGTGTTTGGAGACATCTGTCTTGAGTGGGGATGCCCCTAAAGGCTACTTCATGAGGCAGAGAAAAAGAGATTTGCCCGCACATGGGTATGGGATGAGTAACAGCATTCTCTCTTTATTTTTGCTATTTTTCATATAATTGCTCCAATATTGCCTCAGAAATTGTGCACTATACTACACTAGTAGTTATGCTTACATATAGAGTGCAATAAATCTTCAGACTGAGTTCTTTTGGTCCAACCATTTTAATTTCATAGTAAATCCTTAATTTTTATATAAATATGTATAAATATATTTTTCTACAAATATAAAAATGATATAAATATATATAAGACATACATTTTATATAAACATGTAGAATATTTATATTTTATATAAATATGTATGTGTTTGGCTCGTTATCCTTTATTCTGTGGAACACGGCTGGATAAAGATCCAATTACACCTCTACAATCCTTTACAGATAAAACATTGACAAAGTCTGGGGCGACGGCGGCAGCCAGCCGCGCCCGGACTCCTCTCGGAAAGAGAGCGGGGAAAAGCGGGAAAAGCGGGGGGTACATGTCTGTCCCTCGTGCCTCGGTGGAGGTCTTGTCTAACACAGTTTGTGCGGAGCATCCCCTCTGCCCGGGCCTTTGCCCGCGGCTCGGAGCGCTCCCGGCGGGGCCCAGCGCTGTCCCGGGACCCGCGACAGAAAAGAAAGTCAGAAAAGAAACCTGACTTAAAAATGAACGTGAAGTTTTGTTGTGGCAAAGTTCGGTCTACAAAGAGAAGTATAATATTATCTCAGTTTCCCTACTATGTGGCACAAATATTTCCAAGTATTTTGTCTCAAGTGTACTTGACATGTTTTACATACTGATTTTTACATCAGTCAGACCTTCATCCCTGTGATGAAATTCAGGATATCTTTCTCTATTGCTTCCAGTGACGAGACGTCTACTTGCTACCACCCCTGATGTATCCACAGACCTTTATCAGAGCCAGGTAACTGGGCATTAACATTCACATTCACCTGGCATTTACAGCATTGCCTCCCATGGATCTTTGCTCACTCTAAAGAAAGAGCACTGCCTCCTGCATGGCCAGTGCTAATGCAGTGCTAATGGACTTTTATTTGTCCTTCAGCCAAAGCCAGGGCTGACCAGAGCTGGTTGGTTATTTTTAAGAAAGATAAGATTTTCTTTAGACAATCACCCAGATTTTTTAATCAATTAGTATAACATTGGAGTTGTAGAAGTTAACTCATAAGTATTCATGCTACTATCTCCTCAATGCCTGTCATGATCCTGTTTCAGAAATTTTGCTTAAAAAGGGGTAGCATTATGTAGGGTTTTCATATTCTGATGTCAGGTTACACATTTGCTCAGAGAAACAAACTTCTGGTCCTGGACTTCCCTCTTCTGGCAGTTCAGTGTATACTTCAGACTTATGTGACTCAAATGCCACGTGACTCGGGCGGTCAAACATAACTGAGCAGTGTAACCTAAATGATGAATATTGAACACTCCATCTGAAAATATAAACTGAGAAGAAAACTTATTTCAAATTTGGTGAACAAATTAAAGTAATACTGACAAACATGACATATTTCTGCATATAGATGTTATTCTTCACCATTTATTGATCCGGTATTGATAGAACATATTGGTAAAGGCAGCCCTCTGGAACATATTTGCTATATTCACAGATCATTTTATTAGAGAAAAATATTCTTCACAATTAGCTGAATCCCCCTCACTCCTATTGTAGCACTCCTGACCATGGGCAGATTAGTGTGAAATTTAATTTGTGCTAATCTGTCCAAGACCGAGGAAGCACAAAATATATTTTATGCAGTGTTTACTCACTTTACCATATATAGATAAATGCATGAGTGACAAATCATGCAGCTTCAGGTTTACTGGAGTGAAAATCTATAGTGCCATTAGGCCTGGATTTCATTATTCCATTTTTGTTGCCATGGGAAAGCAAGGACTGGGCTCATATTCTTAAGCATATATATAAATGAAAATCTGTAAAGTTTTAAAATAGGCTTAGACATATCAATTTATATCTACGGAGTAGATAGAAGTTTTCTGCTATTTTCATATGGGTTATGTAGAGAGAATTCCTTTTCTTTTCCCTTTGTATAGTACTGACAATATTTTAGATAACTTAGATAAGTGGATCTCTTTGGAGGAAAACTATGAAAAGGTGCAGATATTGTGGTGGAAAGTAAGAGTAATTTGCAGCATGAACATGTGAAAACAGCTGCTGCTCTGTTTTTGGCTGCAGTAGGAGTGCTGCTGGCCTTGCAGGCTCTGGTTGCAGGAATCAGTTCTGATCGCGATAAAACCAGATGTGCCAGCGAGCCTGCTCATGCACCAACTGCAGTATATCCAAAGAGGGCTGCAAAAAAGTTGTTACTATTCAGACATTGCAAAGCTCTCTCAGTAATTCTCACATGGTTTGAAATTAAATGCTGTGTATCCCCCCCAAAAGTGAGATGAATGCTACATTAGGATGGAGTTTGAGAGTTATATATAAATGATATTTGGGATCATGTTAGGTTGTTTGGCAGTTACTTTTTTTTTTTTTTTAATGAATTATTCTCTGTGATTTACATTTATGGCCAAAGTGGAACTGAGTGTCTTTCCATTAGGAGCCTGGCAGGGTTTTGCCTGTGTTTTGCTATCTGTGGACAACCCTGTCACTAATTTACTGATGCAATACAGGAAAGCAAGGCAAGGCTTGTGGGATCTGCAAGCAGTAGCAGGGATGCTCAGGGTGGATAAACAGGTGCACAGTATTTCTGTGAATTTGGGCATATTTCTTTAGGATTAGATCCAAATTGGACAACCAATACATTGTGAGAATTTACCCACTGTGTGATTTGCAATCTGCTGTGGAAGTGCTTGCAAAAGGCTGCACTGGGATGTCCCACAAGGACTTTATGTTGCATAAGTGCTTCAATCTGATCAATATGAACTTCCCGACAGATGGAAGCAAAAATCCTTATTTTTTGCAACTAGGTAAAAGCAGAGCTAAAACATCTTCAGTTTTGTAGGTACTGTAACTGCTGGGTTTTGGGGAGATTTCAACAGGATAACAGCAGTTTGCATTTGATCTTTTACAAAGGCAGATTTTGATGGGTTTATGCAGCAAATGTTCTCCCCTTGTATTTGCTGCTCTCTTTTATGACTCCCAGTGTCCACGTGTGCCTGTTAATCAGGCATAGCCAATATTCAGGTGGCCAAGCCATGTGTTGGCAGAGTGCAGCTGGATCCTGTTTGTTTTTTGTAACCAAACATAAACAATGCACCAGTACACTTTGAAACCTTTGCTGCTATGGTTCAGCAGTTGAGCTAAATTATTAAAGGGCTGGCATGGCAATGTGTTGCAAGGTCACTTGTGGAAAATAAAGCATTCTGTAAAAAAATCATACAGTTCAAAAGAAAATATGTGAATTTTGCCGTTGGAGAGAACCCTTGTAGTTAACAGTCATTATTATATACTATTTATTATTTGTATAAAACTCCAGAATTATGGCATATTTTTATAGCAGATCTGTACCTCTTACTCTGCTAGCAAGCCAAGTCTGTCCTGAACCTTTCCAATTCAAATATTCATTTGAATTTCAAACATGTTGAAAAGAAGCATTTTGATATCTCAAACCCAATCTGTTTAAAAGCCAATAGACTTTAGGTCTGATTCGGCATTAAATGTGCCTTTGTGTTCCCTGCTAAGGTCCCTGATACTTCCCTGCCACCCTGATACCTCCTCCTCCTCAGTTTATGGACTGTTTTATTTCCATCATGCAATGCCCATTAGAGGATAAAAGACAAGATTTAGTTGGAAATTTCTGTGTTTAACCTAGTAAAGGATTTTGTCCATCAATGGAGATATGTGGCCAATGCACACCTCTAACCTGAAGAAGTCAGCTTAATAACTGAAAAATTTAAAGCTAGACCTTATGCAATTGTGTTTTCCCTTTGGATCTTCCTAACCCCAGTCAAGCCCAACCTGTGGATTACATCAGACTGTTCTCTTGTCATCCAAACTCCTCCTTGCCTCATCTCATTCAGGTACTCTTGGAAAAAATCTGCCACGCCAGGCCAGCAAGCAGCAAAGAAAAGATTGCAAATACTTCTTCCTCTTTGGGATGTATTTCCTGACAGTGTTGCTATTGACCAAGCTCAAGAGAATAGTGAGTGGTATGCTAACACAGCCAAGCATTGGTATTCATAACATTATTACAAGCAACTAATCTTTCCCAACTAGTTCTGTCATTAAAAAATCAAGCCATTCTTAGAAGTGTTGACAGATGTTGGCTGGCTTCTAAAGTAGATGTTAACTACCTCCACTTAACTTGGTTATTAAACACATAGAATTACTTTAGCTCCAGAAATTTGAACAATACTTTTGACAGTGAAAGACACTCAAATACATCTTTTGGAACACGTGGAAAGGACAACAAACATTCAAGTGAAAGAGGAACTTCCTAAATTGCCTTATGCAGAAGCGCACAAAGGAAGTTCAAAGGAGAAATGTAAGATACTTCTCATGGATTCAATGTAAGAATCTTCTCATGGATTTTTGACAATATTATATTCTGGTCAAAGCTCAGCAGCAGTTGAACCACAGTATTCTGGCCGGCCTCCTGTTACACTGATTGAACAGATCAAAAATGTAAACTAGATGAGATTTTTTTCTCTCTGCATCGTCAAGTAATTTGCACATCTCTTTTATGTTTTTCTAGCTAGCAGGATGCTGCCAAAGCTCTTAGTGTAAATATCCTCAGTTATGCTTAGGACTGTTTTATTTGTCACCTCTCAAAACTATTTTAACCTCTTTCTCAAGTTCATTGAAGAATTGAGCCCTAAAATTATTTACAATAACTCACTCCCTGTGTGTGAAATTTGAAATTACAGTTCAAATCACTTTCTTACACCTCTACACAGAAAATATATGATACTTATTCTTACACATTGCAGACCCACACTCCCAGTTGCAGCTGGCATTATAGATTATAGATTATTATCTGTGCCTTTTTACAAGGTCATCCATTCCTTTCTTGTTGCTTTATGAGTTTTTCTGCTCTTGTCATTTTAAGTGGTATCATCTCTATTGATCATCATCTTCATGTCTTCAGTTTTCATGTCAGTCTCTTGCTGTCTCAAATTGAAGCTTTAAAAATTTTTATCCTGTGCTGGCATTGTAACTGGAATCACACCTAACCTATTACAACTGCCATAATATCTTCCACATGATTACTGTAAGTACAGTACATCTGATAGGATCTGGAAAGCAAAGTAGAGACTGTAGTCAATAGTGACTTCTCTTTTGCCAATGGAAAACATTTTTATCTTCCCAGGAATTATTATCATCAAGGGAATCTAAATGCCTCAAAAATACAATAAAAACTAAAACCTGTTTGCTGATATTTTTTATCCATTTCACCTCTAAGTATTACACCTATAGATTTCCTGATGAAAGATTTTGATACATTTAAATTATTTGGCTTAATAAGGATGAAAACACCTGACATCACCAGAACAATCACAATAAAATGATACCATTTGTGTTTTTATGTATTTTGATCAGCTCTGAGAGTTACATGGATTTAAGCTAAAGGAAAATCAACTTTCTAGCACTTTGTATCTTATTTGTAGCAGAATTACATAAGAGGATAAAACTCTTCTTCCCATTCGTCATTCCTAACTTTTAATTTAAAGGCAACTAAGTTATCAAAGAATTGTTTAGATTGAAAAATAACTCAATAAAATGTTGCAAAAAGGCAAATAAAGGTTTAAGTTCATAGAACATCTTAAAAAGTATTAAAAAAACATGTCCGTTATATCCATAATATCCATATTTATTGTACTGATAAATTGTTCTGTCAAGGCTGAGTTCAGAGCTGAATTGAAAAGCTTGAACATTTACAGTGCAACTAAGCATTAACACATCACCAAAGCAGAAACTTGGATAGTTGAGGTTATAAACTGAAAAGATTAAATGTATTTTAAATCTCTAAAAAAATATTTATCATACACTATTGATATTTTGAATTGTTCCAGATGCATTTTTACTTCATTTATTTCTAATGACTGTAATTTTAAAGACTGTTAAGAACTATCGCTATAATATTTTTATGCATATATATTTAATAACATCAAACTCTTTGTATCTGTGGTTTTTTTCTAGAGTATAACCATGTAAGTATGTGGGGGATTATTTCTTCACTCCAGGTACCATCAGCTCATATATTTTTCTCCTGCCTTCTTAATAATGTCAATACCTCTTGTTTTAGTAGTTCAATGGTCTGTAAATAGGGTGTTGTTTTTTTTTTTTTTTCACTAGCTGGCCAGACTTATGAAAAATTATGTGTCTACACTGAATTAGAAATTAAAGAGAAAAGAGAAAGTATTACATAGTTATTAACACAACTAAAATTAACACTCTAGCATATAGATATAGATATAGATATAGATATAGATATAGATATAGATATAGATATACATATACATATACATATACATATATATATACATATACACACAAATATACTGAGTGTTTAAAAGTTCATAAAATATGTAAATAATTTCTGTAAGTTGTCAGACTTTAAATTTATTTTATACCATGTTCCTACCCTTCTCCTCACATTCTTGTCAAAAACAGTAACCTCTCAGGCAAGCCGACTTGCTGATGCCCTTAGGCTTCATTTGCATAATGGAGTTTGGAGTAATTCAGCATTATTTTAAAGGGGAAATCTCGGTGCTTTCTTCATGTCAGTGCACCTGCAGGACTGTACTTTCCCTGCAGCATCATGGAATCCCAGCATGGCTGAGGCTGGCGAGCACCTCTGGAGTTTGTCCAGTCCACCCCTGCTCAAACAGGGCAGAGCAGATTGCTCAGGGCCACGTCCAGTTGGTTTTTTTATTATCTCTAAGGATGGAGACTCCACTGCCTCTCTGGGCAAACTGCTGCAGTGCTCCACCACCCTCACAGTGTAAAAGTGGGTTTGTGTGTTTGGATGGAATTTTCTGTGCTTCACTTTGTGCCCATTATTTCTGGTCATGTCACTGGGTGCCCCTGAGTAGAGTGAGGCTCTGACTCCTTTACTCTCCTCATCAGCTGGGTTTAAACGTTGATAAATCTGTGTCTGAGCTTTCTTTGAATAGCCCAAGCTCTCAAACCACAACACTTGTACAGTCCAGTCCCTTAACCATCCTTGTGGCCCTCTGCTGAAGTCACTCCAGTATATCCATGTTCTCTCTTGTACTGGGGAGCCCAACACAACATCCAGAATCCAGATGTGTCTCCCCAGGTCGGAACAGCAGGGAAGGATCACTCTTCTTGGCTGCAAGGTTCACAGCTGTCAATTTGTCCATCAGGACATTCAGGTCCTTCTCTGCCAAGCTGATTTCCAGATGGTCAGACTCCA